>NC_065509.1:26721065-26728919 GCF_006386435.1 Epinephelus moara
GTTACCTTGTTGAAATTGACTTTTTGACCAAATTATTAATCTCCTGATATTCACCTCAGACTAAACTGTAGGCCTACTTAGTGTTTAGTGCTTACTAGCAAATGTTACCGTGCTAATGAGCCTTTTCACTGTGAGCACGTTACCTTGTTGAAATTGACTTTTTGACCAAATTATTAATCTCCTGATATTCACCTCAGACTAAACTGTAGGCCTACTTAGTGTTTAGTGCTTACTAGCAAATGTTAGCATGCTAATGAGCTTGTTCATACTGTTGTGGTGAGCCTGTTAGTAATGAGCTTGTTCATACTGTTGTGGTGAGCCTGTTAGCTTGTCGACATCTACCTTGTGGCCAAATGATTAAACTAATGACATTCACTTCAGAGTCAACTGCAGTTTGGTAAGTGCTAATCAACAAACATTAGCATGCTAATGAGCTTGTTAGCACTGTCATTGTGAGCCTGTTAGCTTGTCGACATTGACCTTATGACTGAATGAATGAACTCATGACATCGACTTCAGACTCAACTGTAGGTCTACTTTGTGTTTAGTGCTATATAACAAATGTTAGCATGCTAACAAACATTTAGCTTTGTCAGTGTGAGCATATTAGCTTGTCAACATTGGCCTTTTGACCAAATTATTAAACTACTGACATTCACTTCAGACTCCACTGTAGGTCTACTTTGTGTTTAGCACTAATTAACAAATATTAGCATGCTAATGAGCTTGTTCATACTGTTGTGGTGAGCCTGTTAGCTTGTCGACATCTACCTTGCGGCCAAATGTTTAAACTAATGACATTCACTTCAGAGTCAACTGCAGTTTGGTAAGTGCTAATCAACAAACATTAGCATGCTAATGAGCTTGTTAGCACTGTCATTGTGAGCCTGTTAGCTTGTCGACATTGACCGTATGACTGAATGAATGAACTCATGACATTGACTTCAGACTCAATTGTAGGTCTACTTTGTGTTTAGTGCTATTTAACAAATGTTAGCATGCTAACAAACATTTAGCTTTGTCAGTGTGAGCATATTAGCTTGTCAACATTGACCTTTTGACCAAATTATTAAACTACTGACATTCACTTCAGACTCCACTGTAGGTCTACTTTGTGTTTAGCGCTAATTAACAAATGTTAGTATGCTAATGAGCTTGTTCATACTGTTGTGGTGAGCCTGTTAGCTTGTCGACATCTACCTTGTGGCCAAATTATTAAACTAATGACATTCACTTCAGAGTCAGCTGCAGTTTGGTAAGTGCTAATCAACAAACATTAGCATGCAAATGAGCTTGTTAGCACTGTCACTGTGAACTGATGTTCACTTCAGACTCAACTGCATTTTGTGTTAAGTGCTAATTAGCAAATGTTAGCATGCTCAACTAAAACAAAGTTGCTAGCATGGCTTTTGATAGTTTAGCCCAGTTTATTAGATTCATTTATCTACATGCAATATGACTTTCAGAAATATTACTGTGTCAGTACTTGTAGTAACGTCTTTGTATGTGTTATGAATGTAAAAAAAATATATATGTATATGTAAAGTTTGGTGATGAGCTGTAATTGATGGCTTCTGTCAGACTGGTAGCCACACAGTAACTGTGTCCCCCACTCAGCGGAGCGGACAGGCGGAGGCGGGGCGCTAGGACCGAGGCAGTACGCTCCGGAGAGAATAAACACTTCTCTTCAGACAAGAGACTTTTATTTGTGGCTCTGTGTCTGAGCTGGGCAGGTTTCAGAGGAAGGACTGACGGCGCCGGACATCCAGAGAGACTCTGGCGATTTATATGTACACGCTGTTAAAAAAGAGCAATTAAGATTTTCCCTCTGCGGGACGAGCCCGGAGAAACTACCTGCCTGTCACCGGAGAGGATGAGGGAAAACCTGGGGAATGATCCTAAGGGACTCGTCTGATGGGGAGGAAGAGTTTACTGGGATGTAAACACGGACCATCGATCACTAATCAGGAGGTAATGTATTAGGTTTATTTATGTGATCGAGGAATTGCCTTTTCCCTTGTCCTGTCTCTACTAGGATGCTTAAAATGTCCAATTTAAGACAGAAAACCACTGTTGCATGTTCAGATATTTTCATAAATAAAGGTAAGAAACTTTAAAACCTTATGCAGCCAGATGTAGAGTCATTATTCAGGCCAAATGCTGGAGTAAATAGGGGATGTCTTCATGAGGTTTCAGGTGTTTCCATACTGTTTGTTAGTCCCAAACATCCCCTCAACTATCCTCCTAGTTAATATTGAAAGGGAACTTGTATGACAGATGTTAGGGGGGAGCTGAACTCTACTTGACTCTGGTGCATATGTTATGTCAGACAAGATTAGATCACATTTAGGTGCTGAACAGGGAGTCTTCTATAGGCTTCCGGGTAACTGGAGTGTTTTGGATACCTGACAGTGTTATTTGAGTAGACTTGTTTTTTCTCCTTTTATATTTATAACATAATATAATATTTCTAAAAAATGTATATGCACTACTTTAAAGATGTATTATAATCTCCAAGCTCTAAGGCCATCCACAAATCAACACTCTCTAGTTACATGTTGTCACTGTTGCACAGGGATGTTCTTCTGGATCGTGTCCCTGTGGTTTCCATCAGAATGAACCTCAGGAGGAGCTGCGGCTTTTGGTTCATAGATTTAAATGTTGTTTTAAGAGTCAAACAATGTTTCACCACAGAAACAGGCTCTGAAAACACAGCCTTACATTCCCAAATCACTTAGATTACATCTCTTTTACCACAGAGGTCATAAATGCATCACATTTACTGTTTTTAATCTACAGGTTTATGTCACAGATAACCACTTCTTCACCAGCCAATTTACCACTTCAGATGCTCTGTAACTGTCTGCCATGGCTGTCAAAAATCTAGCACATCAACATGGAGTGAAGTCTGTACTTTCCCTGCTTGCAGGAGCTTCTTTTTGTAACCCTGCCTCCTTTGTAGTGTTATATGAAAGAGTGTATAGGTGTGTGTGGACCGGCCCCACCCTGCTCTTTGTTAGGAATAATGCTCTGTTCTGCCGCCGTGCCTCAACTTGTTGCTTTTCACTTTTTTACACACCTGCTCTCTTGGTGCCATGAGTGCCTCCAGGTCCACAGCTTTCAGAGGGGATCAAGTGTCTCCTTGTTGCTGCTAATCTGCCCTGAGAGCCCCACGTACACTGTGAAGTAGTTAATGTTTGATGGAAAACAACGTCTTTCCTCTGAGCTTCGGCAAATATTTGATAGGAGGGTTTTTACTGTAACGTCTTGTTCAGTCGACCATAAGTCAAGAGTGGTCTGTGTAGTGGTTCATGTCTAGGAAACAAAACAATTTTTTGAAATGATGATTTAAGTAATCACACACTGCATTTCTTTTCTTTTTAGAGCCTTGACCACGCAGCTTTGTTCTGGCTTCTCAGTTATGTCTGTGGCCACTTTACTTCCACTTTAATTTAACTTAACTTCCTCTGGAATTCGTCTGTGACTTTTGGACCGAACAGACATGAAAATGCTTGTTTGTTTCCATCAGGCTAAAATCCTATTTTCCTGGTAATCTATGTTATAGGAACAATAGGTTCGTTGTTGCCTCGCCACACCAGATGAAACTCAGGCGTGCGTTGCAACATTAGATTTTGCAAGCTGACCTCAGAAATCGCTGCTGTGATTTACAATCAGCTGTGAAAGAGTCCAGATTTATGTGGGATCAGAGCTTGTGCTTTGTTATCTTGACAAACATGTAGGAATTCATGCAATGTCTGATAAGTTTGTGAGCTGTTTTTCTCACATATGTGATTATTTCTGTCGTTGCAGTGCTTTTCATCACCATGACGCCACATGAGAGCTCCCTCCTGCTGACTCACCTGCTCCTGCTCTTACTCCCTCTCACCCTGTCTCTTCTGCACCCACCTCACCCTCCACCAGTCCATGTCCCCACGCTCGTCCCTCACACGCCGACGCCTCTCCTCCGCTCCCGCTTCAGTGCTCACACGCAGCTGGACCTCACCACTCACTGCAACTCCAGCTGCTTCCACAGAGAGCAGGAGGCCCAGAGGGAGCAGCTCACAGAGAAACTGGCCTTTGAGACGCTGTACTCCGATGGCACCCGCACTCTCACCACTGTGGACGTGGAGGACGATGAGGGGTTCGAAGGAGATGACTTCGCACACCCTTCACCGAGGAGAGAACCCAGAATGAAGCACAGGCACAAACGTGTCAGGCGGCAGATCTACGGGGCTGACGGACGTTTTAACATCCAAGGTGATCACTTCCTGTTGGATTACCCTTTCTCTACAGCCGTGCGGATTTCCACCGGCTGCACCGGCGTTCTTGTGTCTCAGCAGCACGTCCTCACAGCTGCTCACTGTGTGCATGATGGGAAAGATTATGTCAAGGGGGCGCGAAAGCTCAGGGTGGGCTTCTTGATTCCTCCACCCAGTAACAGCACCATATCCAGCCTCACTTCTTCTAAGAAGCCTCTGGTCCGCTGGGTGAGGGTGAAACGCACCCGTGTGCCAAAGGGCTGGATCCAGGGCCCTCAGGAGGTCAGCATGGACTTTGATTACGCCCTGCTGGAGCTGCGTTGGCCTCACCGACGTCCCTTCATGCGCCTGTCTGTGGCTCCCTCCTCTGACGACCTGGCAGGGAATCGCATCCACTTCTCTGGCTTTGACAGCGACCGTTCCGGGGAGCTGGTGTACAGGTTTTGTCCTGTGGAAGAAGAGTCCAGCGACCTGATATACCAGCACTGTGATGCCCGACCTGGAGCCAGTGGCTCCGGAGTGTACGGAAGAGTGTGGGACAACAGTTTAGAGCGCTGGGAAAGGAAGGTCATCGGCATTTTCTCTGGACACCAGTGGCTTGAGATTGACGGGGAGAACCGGGATTACAATGTGGCCGTGCGCATCACTCCTCTGAAATTCGCTCAGATCTGTTACTGGGTGCATGGCAACCGACTAGACTGTGTCCAGAACTGAGAAAGACAACAGGGCAAGGAGGAGGTTTTGAACGTACAGCATGAAAATCACAAGAAAGCACAAAAAGACAGTGTGAAATATGTCATCTTCCCCGGTACAGAGGATTAAATCCATCCAAAAATAACACCCTCAGTGATACACCAGTAGAGCAGATCAGTTACTGTTGGAACCCCTCATCGAGTTATTTCTCCTCTGTGTTTAATTTACTCCCTGTAACCTCCGGGCCTATTAAACAAATCCGCCTGTGAGATCATCACCGCGGCATCTTTTAATATGTTTTGCCCACAGTCAGATTAATAACACAGTCAGTGTTTCCACAGTATTAACATAAGCCACTTTTTATAAGAGGGGGAAAAACACTTCTCCTGGTGTGTGCACTGTGTCAGTAGCAGCAGATTATTTTCCTACTGTGGATGATGGAAACCTATTGACATTTTGTCTTCTCTCTCTTCTGACTTTGGGGAAATGGTTTAGTGTTTTTAGAGCTCTTTAAGGATCATTTAGTTTAGACCACTGATCTACGTACCAGAGGTGTGGACTCGAGTCACATGTCTAGGACTTGAGTCAGACTTGAGTCACAAATTTGATGAGTTTAGACTGACTTGACAAAATATAAGAAAGACTGGCAACTTAACTTAAACAATGACTCATGACTTCACTTGTACTTGAGCCTTTTGACTAATAAATACTTGATACCTTCCCCTTAAGATAAAAAAAAATATGTTATTTAAACTTAAAAAGAACTAAAGTTATATAACCCAACAGTTGGAAAAAATAATACCAAAGATAATTTCGTTCCCATACAAAAACTATGTAGTCAACAAAAAAATGAATTGCAGTATGCAAAACGTGCAGGTCGATTACAGACAGAAGCACCAACTTCCAACAGACTTGTTTTAAAGGAGCAGTGAGTAGGATTTAGCAGCATCTAGCAGTGAGCATTGCAGATTGCAACCAGCTGAAACATCTCCAATGTGCCAAACCTGAACTCCTGGTTAGGATTCCTTAATTGTTTATTGTTCAGGAGGTTTTTACCGGTGCTGAATTATCTGCAGAGGTCTCTTTCCTCTCAAAAAACAAACAGATCAGGTGATTAAAACCACTAAAAACACAAAAGAAACAAGAAGACATTACAAATCTGATGCAGTTTGGTTAGTTGGAGAGGGTATGCTAGCCCAGCACCTGCTAATGTGTGCTCACCTTTTTTCTCTGACAGCTTCAGATCCAGACGTTCAGGCCTCTTCCTTCAGTTTCACATTAAACATCTGCGTTTTTTTGACACTGTTCAGCTCAATGCTGAGGGGACTGCTAACTATGGTGGCCCTATCTAGAGCCAGTGTTTGGTGTAGAAACAAGGTGGTGCAACATGGCAGACCCACTTTAGATATAAACTGCCCATTCTAAGGTAACGAAAACACAATGATTCTTATTTTCAGGTGATTATAGGCTCAAGAAAACGTACTTATTGTATTATATTATATTCAGGTTCTGCCAATATATCCCACTAAATCCTGCACACTGGACCATTAAAATGAAAATACAACATTTAAAAAGTGTTCCTGATTTTTATAGATGTAATATATTTTTATTCTGTTGTTAAAAGGGCATTACATTTGGTGAAGAGCGTATTATGACTTGTTTAGGACTCCGAACTCTGACTATAGGACTTGGAGTATGACTTGGGACTTGAATGCAAAGATTTGAGACTTCCTTGTGACTTGGTCCCACCTCTGCTGTACACACACCTTACGTCATAGACACAATAGAAATCACTTTTTGGACACCACTGATGCTTCTTGATGTTCAGCAGACAGTTTGCTCTTCTCAGTGTGGACTGAAGAGACAGAATGTTAATTTTATTTTTTGAAAAATGCCTGATATATTTTAATAAAGAGAGATTTATAACAGTGTTTGTGTCCATGGGCTTGACTTCAATGTGTCAGGATTGGTGTGTGGGCGCCTTCATGTGTTCAGAAGAGGTACTGCAGCATTAATGGAGCCAAGCAGCAGGCAGGTCATTGGATGTAAATTGACTTTACAGGGTGTCTGTATTATGTCTTAATTACCACATTTCATTCATCCATCTTTTTTCTGTTTTTTTAAGTCAAAATGAGTCAAGCTCTTCCGCCTGACAGTCTACATTTCTGATCTTACAAATCTGTACAACTACCACTGAACCTAATATTGTCAAAATATAAATGCAGTACCTGCAAGTGTAATTAACCTGACCCCCTATGACTCAACCCTTCATATTTACCTGCATATTTTAATAACAAGGATGATTTATGCAAAATTTGGTTTAAAATTGTGTTAAAAGGATCTTAAGGCATTAAATTAAGTGTCTGATACTATGGACAACCTGATTTAGAACTGAATCACAGATTAGCCGGTTGACAGGAAATCAATCCGCAACAATGCGTTGTTTTATCAGGCGGAAATGACATTTTCTTTGACTCTTTATCGCAACAATGCGTTGTTTTATCAGGCGGAAATGACATTTTCTTTGACTCTTTATATGATTTTGGACAACATACTATACTATGACTTTTTTTCATGGTTTTGGACGACATACTGTACTATGACTTTTTTTTTTTAATGATTTCGGACAACATACTATACTATGACTTTTTTTTCATGATTTTGGACTACATACTATACTATGACTTTTTTTTCATGATTTTGGACGACATACTATACTACGACTTTTTTAAAATGATTTTGGACGACATACTATACTATGACTTTTTTTTCATGATTTTGGACGACATACTATACTATGACTTTTTAAAATGATTTTGGACGACATACTATACTATGACTTTTTAAAATGATTTTGGACGACATACTATACTATGACTTTTTTTCAAGATTTTGGACGGCC
>NC_065509.1:26729679-26739717 GCF_006386435.1 Epinephelus moara
TATACTACGACTTTTTTTCATGATTTTGGACGACATACTATACTGTGACTTTTTTTCATGATTTTGGACGACATACTATACTATGACTTTTTTTTTTATGATTTTGGACTAAATGTTTTACAATGACTTTTTTAAAATGATTTTGGAGGACATACTATACTATGACTTTTTTATGATTTTGGATGACATATTTTACAATGACTTTTTTAAAATGATTTTGGACGACATAGTATACTACGACTTTTTTTCATGATTTTGGACGACATACTATACTGTGACTTTTTTTCATGATTTTGGACGACATACTATACTATGACTTTTTTTTTTATGATTTTGGACTAAATGTTTTACAATGACTTTTTTAAAATGATTTTGGAGGACATACTATACTATGACTTTTTTTAATGATTTTGGACGACATACTATAGTATGGCTTTTTTTCATGATTTTGTACAACATACTAAACTATGACTTTTTTTAATAATTTGGATGACATACTATACTATAACTTTTTTTTCATGATTTTGGACGACATACTATACTATGGCTTTTTTTTTTTTTATTCTGGATGACCTGCTATACTATGACTTTTTCCATGATCTTGGAGCGAATACTCTATAATGACTTTTTTTTTCATGATTTAGGATGACATACTATACTATGTCTTTTTTTCATTATTTTGGACAATATAGTATCATATGACCTTTTTATGATTTTTGACAACATACTACACTGTCTTTTTTACGTGATTGTGGACGACATACTATACTGACTTTTATGATTTTGGAGGACATACTATACTATGACTTTTTTTTAAAATGATTTTGGACAACATACAATACCATGATATTTCATTATTTTGGACAATATACTTTCATATGACCGTTTTTCATAATTTGTGACAACATACTATACTATGATTTAGTTTATGATTTTTGACGATATATCCTACTGTAACTTTTTTCATGAGTTTTGACGACATACTATGCTATGACGTTTTTATGATTTTTGACTACATACTATACTATTATTTTTTATGAGTTTGGACAACATACTATACTATGACTTTTTTTATGGTTTTGATTACATGCTGTTGTTTGGAAAATTCAATTTAGGATCTCATATTAAATATAAAATTTTAATGTATCTAAAAAGATTTTACTATACTATTATAGACTTGTGATATGGAACAGATTACCAAAACCTGAACAAGCACAAATTCTAAATAGTATGAAAACAGCTTGAGTATTTGTTTTTGGAAAACACAAGTAAAAAAAAGTGGAAAAAGAGCAAAACAAGTCAGTAGTTTAGTGCTTTTTATTAGAGATAAGGAGACGATACAAAACATCCACCATTCAATATTCAGTCTAAACTCTGACCGCTGGTCTTTCATATACACATCGCTCCCCATCAGACCTTCATTACACCAAAGTTTTTAATTCGAGGAGATCCTGGTTTTAACAAGTACAAGGAATGTTGTCTGTTACATCAAATGCCATGGTTTTTTGACCCAGAACTGGAAATAAAAAGGAATCACTCAAGTTTTGGAATTTGCATGTTCAAAAAGAAAAAAAAAAAACATGGAATAACAAAACGAAAAAAGAAAAATATATATATATTTAACCGTGTTCCCCCCCCAGAGAAGGTTTTGATACATCTTGTGAATTAGTTCATACTACAACTAGTCTCAACTACAAACACTTACAAAACTTAACTAAAAGTTTGGCAAAAAAAATGTAGTTGGAACGTCAGGATTCAATGGTTGGAAAACTAAGAGGTTGTCGTCTGTCCCTTTCTCTGCAAACGTTCAAATGGAACCCGGAATGAAAGAACAAAACCCTGTCTTTAAACATGAACAATATGTGTTTTTAAGTTTTATCATCATCGTCATCCTTCCTCAAGTTGTATCTTTATGTTTTTCCTTTGTGTGTGTTTTGTTCATAATCTTTATGTTGCGTGAACTGGAATGACAGTCTGCATTTGTGGAATTTATTTATTTTTTTGTTTTTTAAACTGTCACTTGACCCCGAAACCCACCCACAATATCCCACCCCGAGAGTCCCGCAAATGGTGCTGGTTTCTGCTTTTGCCCTTCTCCAAACCACACTGGAATGAACAGCTAAACCCAACAGATGTGTCTGAAAGGCCTCGATCGAAGCCAGAGAGGAGGGGAGGGGGGGCGATATTTATATAGGGGATCCTTCCAGGCTGATTACTGACGAGCCGCCAAGCTTCTCTGCCAAGGTGTGTCGGTCTTTGAGGTCTTCCAAACCGTTCACCTGCCACTCGTGCTTAATACCTGGAATAAAATTGTAAAAATGTGTTAAACATACAACAAAGACTAAAATATTATGAAACAGAGTGAGCGATGATAAAACCTATGTCATGCCATTTACCTTCAAATTTTCTCTTGATAGCATCTTTTGAGCTGGCATAGATCATCTTGCTCTTCAAGGGGGCACTGTCTGGAGCCCTGTGAGTGGGAAAGAAATACAATTATAGCCAAACATCATCTTAATAATGCTCATAAACCCTTTAGTGTCTAATAAAAGTGGCTCTCACCAGAAGATAAAGACCAGATCCTCCTTCTTTGTCTCTTTGGTCTCATAGGTGGCGTCGTACAGGGCGTAGCGGCAGTCGTCTGGGGGCAGCATCTTCACAAAGTGCTGGTATGGATCCTGGACGGTGGCTCCCAAGTCGCCCAGCAGGATCTCTTTGCCATCATCCAGAACAATGTTCTTGAGGTCCTTGCTCATGCAGAACAGGATGGCCTTCTTCCTCTTCCTCTTCTCATCCTCGTTCGCCTGAGCCTTACGCACCTTCATGTCGTTGAAGACGGCGATAACTTCGTCTGTGACTTTCACACCGGAGGCCTGAAGAGAGAACGATCTGTTAACTCAGAGTTTAATGTGTTCACAGTTTAACATGGCAGCTGCTTTTACTACTTCTCAGAACTGATGATGCCACAGAAAGTGATTATTTTACACGCTACACAAAGCTATCAGTTTATCAATGCAGGTTTCACATAATACAAAGTAAATATGATTTAATCACATCACTTTTTACACAGGTTCAAGAAGAAAATCTATTGCTAGTGTTAAATGGTGCTTTAATCACTTTGTATTGATTTGGGGGAATATCACAATGTAAATATAAAATGTTTTAAATATAAATGGACACTAGCGCTTTCAAGTTCCACATGGATGATCAATTAATATCTCAGGTCACTTCTGAAATGAAAAAATTACAAACTTATAGGGTTAGGAATCACCGCAGGCCACACACTACCATATTATTGTGATTTTAAATGTTTGCAACATGATGAGTATTGCGACTCTATTGCGATTTATTAAATTTTTTCAACTGCACATTATGTCCTCAAAGGAAAACTTTGTCAACATCTGTTTTATCTAATAAGATAAGGTTTTCAGTGTGTTCATTTCACGTAAAACATTTTTATTGCAGCAAAATATATCTAATGGACTGAAAAAAACAACTGATTTTATAGCTCTAATATGGCACCAAGAGTTAAATTTGTATTTGAAATATAATGATTTAAAAAAAAAATTCAAAGTCTATACAAATCAATACATGGCACATGTGTATTAACACAAAATTGCCCCACAATTTTTTTATTTTTTATTTTTAATCCCCTGACCTCTACAAACGTACTGGTCCAAGCTTTGAAAATGTGAATATAGCTGGTTTTCTCAGTCCTGTGATATTTAACTAAATATATTCAGGTTTTGAACTGCTGCAGACAAACCAAGCAGTTTAAACCTCTCGTCTTGGGCTTTTGGAAAAACATTGAGCAAACAATCTAGAAAATTATTGACAGACTAACTGTTAATGAGAGCAACTGTTCGTTTCAGTCCACAGTGATAGTTTTGCCAGAACGAGGCAACAGTTGCCATCGTGTTTATCAGGCCAGAAGTGATGACTTCAGTACAGTAAATACAGGGATAAGGCTGAAGAAAGGCCTGCGAGGGCAGCATGTGACTATCACACACAGCAGGAATGCTCCTTACAAGGCCGACTGATAAGGAGGATTGAACTGCAAAGGTGTGGCCATGACAAGCAGTTAGCCACAGTGGTGGAAGAGTTAAGACGTGTAATTCAATCAGAAAATTATCGAGCTGTCAGCACAGTTGGTCCAAAAAAGATCAACAGTGATGATTCAGCCTTTTGACTTCATCTATTATGTATAAGGTCAGACTGTAAGAATACTGAAGAACAGGAAATAAAATATGTGACCAACACTGCAAATCCAAAGTGCACCGAGGCCATGAATACGAAATACGTTCATCTAACAGGTGTGTCCAAGTTTCTGTGACTGTGACCAGTGGGTATAAAACATTACATAAGTCCCTTCAGAGGGAGCAGCCATGTACGTCTACCATAAAGATGACCATGTGGGTGAGGGTGTGGCCAGGAATTAAGCGTTTAAGTACAGGGTTCAGTCTCAAACAATGGGGCTTCTGTAGAAATATAAAATACAAGTCACATCGCAGAGTCACAGCTGCTCCATAACTCCCTCTATCAGGTCTTCTGACTCTGTTTAAGGACCTCGATCACAGGAAAACACAGTCTCGAGAAAAGAAAACTGCTATCTACCAGCAATGTGTCAGTGGAAAAAAAAGACACAACAATGAAAAGGAAATAATGGGGCAGGAAAGACGGAAAAGGAACCCAACTGCAGAGCAGCAGAGACGGCACTGTGTGTTTGCTCAGGGCGTAAAAAAGACCTGTACACGATAACAGTGAATTTAGGGTAATTATTAACCAGAGCACCTTATTCACTTCCTTAATCTCATCAGTCAATAAAATAACGAATGTGCTTTGCTACAACGCCAAGGAACATGGAAAAAAATATCCAAATCTGTCTCCAAAATAATCTGCTGAGGTTTACAAATACTCTTTGCATATATGACAGCACATGACACACGGTGTTCTTCCTCCATGGCAATGCTGAGAAATCATGATGATGATTTGCATGCCTCATTTTTCTGTGAACAAGCATGATCTGCAAAAGCAATAACATGCTTTAAGCTCCACTTCTTCCTTCCTACAGCCTTCCTCTAGCATAATTTCCCCCAATGTTGTTTATATTCTGTTTATTTTTCTGTTGTGGCAGCAAGCTAATATCACCATGGTGATCGCTAAGCTCCAGCCTTATCTAATCTTAACCAGGGGTACTTTTCTTTAGTGAAGTCAAGGTTCAAGTGACTCAATATAAATGTAGTCACAATCCAAATCTTGAATTCCTTTACACACAGTGCCAGGTAAGATTACAGGCCTCGTATGAGCCCATTAGTAAACACAGGCCTGATGGGTTTATACTGAAACTCTTATAATGAAACGCTGCAGTGTGTGCATTTGGTTGAAATCAGGTTGTTAACGGTGCAGACTCAGCAGTGAGAGGCAATAGACAAGATATGTGGATGTTAAATAAATATACAAAATGTATTATATTACAGATATATTATAATTATTGTAATTTTATTTTTGCGTAGCACAAAGAATAATGACTGATGACTATGAATGAATAGAGGCATCCGTCAGTTATTCCCTCTTGGTATTGTATAGTAGTGTAATGGCGTGACGGGCGTGCAGTGTGTATAAACGGCTCTACAAATTAGATGCGCAACTAAAAGAAGATGCGCAGTACTGACCATGAAGATGCACAGACAGCGGCCCGTTAGCTTCAGCTAGTGGATCCAACACGGCCAAACTGCCGTTACATAATGCTCACAATTCCGTCAAAATATTTACTACAACATAATAAATACATGGCGAAATTATCACACGGATAATTGCCGTAAATTGAATCTAATCGCGGATCCGTTACAATACAGCACCAAACAAAATGGTCTTTGCACCAAATTCAGGGTGGGGCCATGAATGCAGCACACGCACGTGTGTGCACTAGCTTGCTATATAAGGCAAAGCTCTGCTCAAACGGACCGTTCGTTTGTCAATTCACACATTTACTGTCACAGCGCGACTCGGCCATAAACCTACAAAATCATCCGTGTAGTATCACTGGGTGAAGAGTGACCTGATTTAGAGCACGTACACAACCAGGGTCTGAACATGCTGTTCGCGCTGGAGCCGTGTACAGACAAAGAACAAGAAAATCACAGCTAGCGCCAGCCATAATGGGTGTCATTTTCTGCCTCTTGCTAACGTAGCTAGCTGAGCTAACAATACCGTTAGCTAGGTTAGCCCCGAGGCGCTGCTGCTGCACCTGCCAGCGCTGCGCTCTCATTATGTGGAAGCCTCGACGGGCAGAGGACAAATAACGGAAACATGATGCAGTGAAAAACACCGTGAACAGCGTCATGACAACGGTGGACGTGTTCACCAGACGAGGCCCTCCCGGCTTTTTGTCGGCGAAACACTGACTGAAGAACGAAATGGCGCCAGTTGTTCGGCACCATCAGTCGGTTTTTTCCAGTATATCGTCAAGATGTAGTAGAAACCATCGCCTGGCTAAATTATCTAACTGTGATGAGAGTAAAATGGACCATAGCCACGCTATGTGGGAGCTTTGTTAGCTGACCAGCCTCTCCACCAGCACGGCTGTCCGCTGCTTAGCCCCGGCGCTAGCACCAGCTCCTGCGGCACAGAACCGGCTCGCTACGTTTGATGCTAAAACCTACACCATCATCTATAAAATAAACAAATAAACATCATAACTAACTGTATCTAAACAATATCAGCCTGTGGAAGCAGCCAGGGAACATAAACCGTTATAAAGACGATGTTAAACCTACCATGGTTGTGGCTCTGAGTTGGTCAGCGTCTGTGTAGAAATTGAATGGACTGTGATGATGAATTGTCGGTCTCGCTCACACACTGGATACACAGCGTGAACGCGCCTATAAAGCGCGCCCCTGACTCGAGCAAAGTGCACGAGAGGGAGCGCGTGTCTCTCCACCTTGATTGTCCGGCGGTTTTATCTGTCGCTTCGTGTTTACTATTAACTTGTGTATTTTTATCACCTGTGATAACACACAGAGGGCCTTAGACCTAATATTAATATTAACTGTAGTCAGTTTAATATTTTACACACAAATTAAACAGGTAATAAAACAAAACAAGTATTTTTACAGGTATATTTTAGCATATTATTGACTATTTTTTATTGAATGTGGCACTAAATGGCAACCGTTTGAGGTGAAACAATACTTTACCTCGTACCTTTAGTATTTTTTATATTAATATCTAACCCTCCCTATGCTATTCTATTAATATTTTTTATTTCCTTGAGCAATGGCGGCCTGCAATCGTGCACAAATCAAACATATCAAACGGGCGGCGAAGAGCATTATGGGAATATGTGTTTTTTTTTTGTAATATTTGAATAAACCTGCAAATCCCTGGTAGTAGGCCTATATGATGTAGAACAATATAAAATTATCTAATAGCGCTCCAATTAGTGCCTCATGTACAATAAAAATACGATTATGATAAAAATGGTCAGCTCACATCGCTAAAGCTTTTATTGCAGCTGTTATTTTATTGTTGTTTTGGATTGTAACCTATTAAAAAAGAAGATGAATATACACCCTGTGATTGTGTAGCCATTATCATGGCTGACAGTGTAATTGTAGTATGAGTGTCAGAGACGTGACAGACGTGTCGTTAATTATTGCACCAATGGCGTGAGCAGAGATTAATAAGTGAAGCCATTGTGCTGCTGCCGTTTCAACCGACATTCAGCAGGCAGCCAGGCGCAAAGCGGTTTTCAGGATGGGAGGAAATTCTCCGCCATCCATCCCCTCCGTCTCCCCTCCCCTCTCCCCTCCCCTCCGTGCGGGTTTTGTTGGACTCACTTCCAAATATGGAAGCGAACGGTGAGCGGCGGCGGCGGCCAGTGCACGCGCCTCGCTCACAGCGCGAGGAGGGTCGGCCCGCGACGCTGATCACCATATAAGGAAACAAGGGACACGAAATTCGCTGTAGCAGATTTTTGTACACGGCATCGCGTCGGAGGGGAGAGAGAAAGAGACACACAGAGAGGGTCAGTGTGAAGATGAGGAGGCAGCGAGAGGCGGAAGATGAGCGGCGAGAATGACACACCAGG
This sequence comes from Epinephelus moara, assembly GCF_006386435.1. Classification (NCBI taxonomy): domain Eukaryota; kingdom Metazoa; phylum Chordata; class Actinopteri; order Perciformes; family Serranidae; genus Epinephelus; species Epinephelus moara. The sequence continues at coordinate 26,737,769 of NC_065509.1, forward strand.
CAGGGAGCCGTAGACACACACACACACATTACTGCCGAGAATGACATGATATAAACGCTGTAATATGACAGTTGAGGTCGATTCATGCTGAGGCACTGCCGCTGTTTTGTTGTGGGCCGTGCGGTTTATATCTTAGCGGCGCTGTGGTTGTAAACACAAAGCCTGTAGAATATGACCCACATTCATTATGTATACACTGTAGGTAGGCCTATGCCTTACTGTTTTTTGTTTATCTTTTATTTATTTGTAGCATTTTTATTGTATTTTTTCCATCCATCCATTTTCACCAGTAGCAGGCCAAGCAATGCACCCCAGACGTCCCTCTCCCCTGCAAGCTTTCTAGCTCCTCCTGTAGGACCCCAAGGCATTCCCAATCCAGATGAGATATGTAATCCCTCCAGCGTGTTCTGGGTCTGCCCCGGGGCCTCCTACCAGTGGGACGTGCCTGATACATCCCCAACGATCTTGATCAGATGCCCGAATCACCTCAACTGACCCCTTTAGACAGAAGAAGCAGAGGCTCTACTCCGAGCTCCCTCCTTATATGTGAATACTTAGCCATTAATNGTGGGACGTGCCTGATACATCCCCAACGATCTTGATCAGATGCCCGAATCACCTCAACTGACCCCTTTAGACACGAAGAAGCAGAGGCTCTACTCCGAGCTCCCTCCTTATATGTGAATACTTAGCCATTAATCAGATTCTGATTCCTGTTTAAGCTTCACGTTAACATACAATAGTTTCACACATCCTACTGTACACATTATATATTGTCACAGCTCATACTATACATATTAAATTGGATTTATTATCATTGTTCAGAGTGCAAGTACCCTCACTTGTCCCAACCCTCACCTATGGTCATGAGCTCTGGGTAGTGACTGAAAGAATGAGATTGTAAATACAAGCGGCCAAAATGAGTTTCCTCTGTGGGGTGGCTGGGCTCGGCCTTAAGCCTGATTTATGGTCCTGCGTTAAATCAACTAAGTACCTACGTCGTTGCCGTGACGCCGTCGTAAACCCTTTGAACTTCTCCGTCACTCCATTTCGTCGCGGTGCAATTCACCGCCAGAGCGGTAGGGGGCTGCGTTGCTTTCCTGAATGGTTATCGTCATCTCTAGTTGATTCTTTGTTTAGCTTCCCGCTTTTCCGGTCACAGTGAACAATGGCGACCGAGAGAGAGAGAATCTTGCTGGAGTTGGAGGTGTTGGATGTCGAAGAAAGTATGTTAATACTGCAACAGATGTTTAAAGATGGCGGGGATGGCGCAATCTGGAAATACAGAACCGGAAATGCGTTGCTACCNGTTGGATGTCGAAGAAAGTATGTTAATACTGCAACAGAAGATGTTTAAAGATGGCAGGGATGGCGCAATCTGGAAATACAGAACCGGAAATGCGTTTCTACCAAGCAAACCAATCACAGCCCTCTCGGTCTGTGCTGGGTCTGCGTCGCCTCGACGTGTAGTTACATTTTTTGGAAGGTGCACGTCAGGCTACGCTGGGGGCTACAGCGAGCCTCCTGCGTAGCCACGTACCCTACGACGTAGGTACGTCATTGATTTAACGCAGGACCATAAATCAGGCTTTAGAGATAGGGTGAGGAGCTCGGACATCTGGAGGGAGCTCGGAGTAGAGCCGCTGCTCCTTTGCATCGAAAGGGGTCAGTTGAGGTGGTTCTGGCATCTGAACAGAGGGGTATTCCAGAAAGCAGGTTTAGTGAGAACTCTGAGTATGTTAACCCTAAAATGAGGGAAACTCTGAGTTATCCGTTCCAGAAAGAGAGGTAACTGAAACTCTGAGTCAGTCACCATGGTAACAGACTCTGTGAACATAACCTGCTCGCTGACAGGTTTTCTTCAATAAACCCTGAGTTCTTCTCTGTCTCCTCCCTCTTACACGCTGTTTCATTTCCTCATTCATTCAGTCCATGTCAAAGCTTGTATC
>NC_065509.1:26740320-26970598 GCF_006386435.1 Epinephelus moara
CTCAGAGTTGACTGAACTAACTCAAATCAGCTGTTCTGGAACCGGTAACTCAGAGTTTCCCATCTCAGGGTAAATCAACTCAGAGTTCAGGGTTAGACTCAGGGTTTGTTGAACCTCCTACCTGGAATACCTCAGGATGCCTTCCGGGCACGTCCCACTGGTAGGAGGCCCCGGGGCAGACCCAGAACATGCTGGAGGGATTACATATCTCATCTGACCTGGGAGCGCCTTGGGGTCCCCCAGGAGGAGCTGGAAACCATTGCTGGGGAGAAAGACGTCTGGGGTGCTTTGCTCGGCTTGCTGCCCCCGTGACCCAGCCCCAAGTAAGCGGATGAAAGTGGATGGAGCACTGAGACAAGAAAATGCATTTAAGCATTTAACCAGAAATGCAAAAAGCAGTGAACTTCAGAGTGATACACAGAATATATAGAATAAATTAAATTATCAGCCTATATATAAAATCTATTGTGGCAAGCATGTGGGAGAACAACAGTGGCGAACCCAAATGGCCTGATCTCAAGCCGGTGTTTGGTGTCTTCATTCTCAGCTACTGCAGAACAACATGGCGGCCTCTGTGGAAGAGGACCTGCTCTGTGTGTATAAACGGCTCATTCACAGGTAGCGAAAACACAGTGATTCTTCAGGTGATCATACACAAATTAGAGTTATAAATATTATATTCAATTTCTGCCAATAGATGCCCCTAAATCCTACAGACTGGACTTTTCATTAGTATGTTTAATAGTTAAGTCCCATCGTACCATACACATCTATATTTGGTTGTTGTTGCTCATGTTGTACAGTCATTCATATTTATATCTGTATGCACTTTGCTATCTGGTTAGATGCTAAACTGCATTTTGTTGTACTCGTACCTACGCTGTGCAAAGACACTAATCTAATCTAATCTAATCTGATGTAATCTAATCAGAGTTGAACATACAAACATCATGTGGCTGCACAACTGCATAAAATGAAAATGTCAGAATGAAATAAAAGCCTGACGAGCAGTAACTTTGTAAAATATGAGTGAAATCAGAGCTAACATTTCTGTGGTTTGGAGTTGTGGTTGTTTGTTGTGATGAACCTGCTGGTGGAGCCACTGTTTTAAATAAGAAGCAGCAGGAATGGACCGCATTAACAGTTTCAAGCTTTGTTTATTCTTTAGAAAACAGCATTTCTCAAGTCAAGGCCACCATACCCCTGCGAGAGATGATTACATTAGCCGTAACTACAATATTGCATGCATTTATTCACTTTTGGAATGAGCTGTGTGCAACACGCACCAAGGAGGAGGGGGAGTGCAATAGAAAGTGCTTGTAGAAAAATCTTGAATCTTCCTCCTCTCGTGGAAAGGGACTGCTAGGAATGTGCAAAAATGATGGTCAAAAATCATGAGAAAGTCTCTCATCCTCCAAATTTCCACATCTCTTGTATTCTTATGACTTCTACCTGCAGTATCATGGAGTCACTGTGAGATTAAAGCATGTTTATCAGCTTTTTGTGTCCACTGTATTCGAGCTCAGGAAATACATGGTTAGTTGTTGAAGTACACAATACAAAATCATTACAGCCTCAGACTTTTGCTCTTATGGCATATAAAAGGCTTATTTTACAATACTAAATGCTTGTCATTCCACTTCTCCAATCTGAAAGAATCTGCCTCTCATATTCAGAGATGTAGGGCATAGTTGCAAATAATCAGTCCTTTAATCCAGTGCCTGATTCATTCTGAGTTGGCCTGAGAAGCCTTGCCTGGCTCCACAAAGGAAAAATAAAACCTAATAAATCCCCTGTGTAGTCGACGTTTTTAATTCCCTGTATGACTGTTTTTTGGAAAAATAGGGCTGATTGGTTAAATGGCTGCAGGTAAGAGACAAGCCCAAATGTAATATCTTCTCCTTTTCTGTAATATGGTTTTATTATATGTTATGCAACCCTTACGTGCACTTCATTCAAAGCAAAGCTCTGACCCGAGCACGCAATGGTTTCAAGCTGGACTCATACAGTGATTATTTTACCAAAAAGAAACAGTTTGTCATGTTGAGAAAGACGTTTGACAAAGTTTTCTTGTAAAGTTTCCTAATGATCACTTTTAAAACATTTATGGAGAGTAACTCTGAAGGTTGAAATATCACTCTTAGCTGCAGCAAGATAACCAATGCATCACAGTGATGTATCACAGTGTTTTCTCACAGTGGAGCTGATATCATAGGCTACACATGGTCGCTAAAAGCATCAGGAATTAATTTCTGTGCAAACATGATTACATGTTAAAGGGACAGTTCACCCCTAAATCAAAAACACAAATTTTTCCTCTTACTCTAGCTTATTTCAGTGTGAGCTGAAGTGTTGGGGATATCGGCTGTAGAGATGTCTGCCTTCTCTCTAATATAATAGAACGAGATGGCGCTCAGCTTGTGGTGCTCAAAGTGCCAAAAAAATAAATTTGGAAAAACTCAACAGCAATGTCTCTTTTCAGAAATCATGATGCGGATACTCAAGATAATCCACAGACCTTGTGAGCAGTTTCATGTAGGAACTATTTTCTTTCTACCGAACTACACCCACCAATCATATTACGGTGCAGAAGGAAGAGTGCATCTATTCATTTATGAGAGGCTTGTGCTCATGACAGCTCAAGATCTAAACATTGATGGTGTCCTCCTCAGCTGGGCTGTAACGTTAGCTAGCCCAGTGATGCTAGGTGAGCTAGTAGTAGATGCACACTTCCTTCTGCGCGGTGATGTGGTTGGTGTGTGTAGTTTGGTGGAAAGGAAATAGTTCCTACATGAAACTGCTCACAACAAGGTCTGTGGATTATCTTGAGTAACCAGGTCATGATTTCTGAAATGTGAAATTACTGATGAGTTTTTCAAAGTATTTTTTGGCACTTTGAGCACCACAAGCCGAGTGCCATCTAGTTGCATTATATAGGAGAGAAGGCAGACATCTCTACAGCTGATATCTCCAACACTGCGACTCACACTAAAACAATCTAGACTGATGAAGAGCACTACAAGTAAGAGGAAAATATGTGTTCATGATTTCAGGTGTGTGTCCCTTATAAGATTTTTTGACAACCACAAATGATAATAATCTGTCCCTGTGTACTGCAAACTTAAAACAGCCAATAGGTTTCATTTCGATACGTTTTTACTGCTTATTGCTTGTGCTTTCTGTATGTGTAAACATCCTGCTTGTTATTTGTCCCATGTAAGTTTAACACTCGCAGGCTGAAGTATAATTCAAACATTTAAAGCTAACTCTTTGGCTGACTGGTCGCTATTTCTATTATGTAGTGCGTTCAACACCTTTGAGTATTCCAATAATGTTATCTTATCTTTGGAGCTGGAAAATGTTGCAGAATATAGGTTCCTATATATTATTACACTAGAAGAGTCTCGTATATATAGTATCAAAATCTACAAAGTGTAACACATTTCCATCAAGGAATAAATGGCAAAGCACTTGAAACAAATGAGATTCGACTGAGCTCCCATTACATGCTGCTTCCAAAACTTTACTGTGCTATAAAGAAAGTGCGTATCCTCTTGTCTTTTCAAAGCAGTGACAGTTTCACCCTTCTAAAAATGCTGGTTTATATAAAATATAAAGCAAATCTACAAACAGAATGGAATGTTTTTAAGGCCACAAAGTAAAAAAATATCGCCACAAAGAAATATGTATAAAGTAGAAGCTTTAAAGCCAGCACTTTTTAAAGGTAATAAGATATACTGCAGAAGCTTTGTCTGGAAATCACCCTGACTCCCCCTGTTCAAACAATATACAACCAACTAAGTGTTTTATAAGTTTAAAGGTAAACATCGACTCGTCTATTAAGACCAATTGTAAACTTTTAAATGATGGCAGTGCCAATTTAAGACAGGAAGTGTCAATAGGAGGGATTTGGATGCTTTAACCCCCTGCCTCAGTCACCTCTGAACAAGCCTGGACTTTAACAGGCTGAGTAACGTGCATAATAAAGATGCTGGTGAATTGGCATCATGTTTGTACTGCCAATGTGGTTTAGCTGCATGTTTGTTCCAATGGGTGGCATGATAAGGCTTTAGTTCTGAATGTGTGCTTGTGTTGTGCGCTGGTAGCATTGCATCGAGATTACAAAGGCTCAGAGGTCCTCTAACTGGATTTCTTCTGGTCACTGGCGCCTGTGCCTCTCGACTTGTTCAACACCACCGTGGCCTGAAAACAGAGGAGAAAAAAAAGGGAATATAATTAATTCGACGGCATGCTGTGTGCAGTGTTTCTTGCAACACTCGCCAACTTCTGTTTTTTGAGTTTTCTTTTTCTGCTGCTGTGGTTAATTCACTGAAACCTCTCAGCTTCACCGTCATATGTTTAGCCCTGTCAGGAAGTGCACCAGTTCAAACCACTTCCGGTTTCATGTGAGTAAGAGGCATGATGTTCAACTCTGAACTGCCTCTGAGGGTTTTTAGACTCTCACCATTTTGAGTTTGGACGCTGGATCCAGCTTATACTTTTAAAATGGTGTCTGTTATCTAATTAAAGGTCTACATATGAATTTTTAAATATACCATGCAATATTTTCCTCAACAATAATGTATAGACTCATACAGAGATACTTCCTCTCAGTCATTACTTATAACCCACTAGAAGTGAGTGGCAGTGAAACTCTGCCCTCTGCCTGTGTTCTTATTTCCTGTGTTCAGGATGTTCATAGGCGTGCACCCCTTCAGTGCTCAGGCGAGGGCGGGGCTTTATAAGACGGTAAAGACCAGGTGCCAGACCATAAGCAGCAGTCATCCAAGAGACATAGCACTGAGAGTAAATCTAGGGCTAGCTTTTACTTTTGATGGCGAGTGTGGTTATGAACAGTCACCCACAGTCTTATGTAGTATACCTTTAATGGCTAAATGAAAGGGGTTGCAATAGTTCAAGTCACAGTGAAACACATTTCCACATGCAACAGAACATCTGGGTGGAGTTCAGCTCTTGAAGGATTTAATCAAATATTAACATGCAGGGCTGTTTATGTATTCACACAAAACTGTCACTGTATGTGAGATCAAGGTCTGTTGAACGCAGCGGCACGCAGAATACACAGTATCTAGACTGATGCACCTAATGTATAACCAAAGTTCATACGTGTAAGTCCCACCTGCAAAGTTATAGCTGTACATTGTTAGTAGCATTTACTGAGGTTGGCACAACGAGTGGATTGGCTTGTGACTGTGTGGAAAATGAAACGCTGGAGCTAGAAAAACCTGCTTGCAGCTTCCTGGTCAGCTACAACAGCACCGGAGATAGAGTAGTGTATAAGACAAGGACAATGTGTCGGTGTTCCTCTACTGTTGTAGGGGATGTGAATGGAAACACATCCACCATGCTAACGCACATTTGACAGCATCACCCAGATGTGCCGATCACCAAGATGAGGAAAAAACATTTTGGAGCCCAACTTCTTATCCCCATTGCTTTCAAGCAGCCTTTAGATATTAAACCAGAACAGGATGAAACAATTACTGAAGCAACTGGCATTAACACCGGCATATAGCCAAGGTAAAACTAACTGAAACACTCCTCCTAATGCACAAGTTGTATTTATTACTCCAGGTATCTTTAATTTCATAGCATAACAGATGCCTTTCAGTTTTAAGTCCTTATTTCAACCTGTTGTCTTCTGGGAAAGTGTTCTTTGAGTGTTTGTTCAGTGTAATACACAAGCGTTTAAAATGTTCCTTATTTTTTTAATGTAAATAGTTTATCAAAAATTGTCAGTGGGCAAAATGCTCTCAGTCCCCAGCGAGAGGATTTTGTCTGTCTTTGACACTACTCTATTCAAATTAAATGAAAACCAACATGTCTGTATGAATCTATTTTTTCACCACTGTACTGAACTGAACCATGACTCTTAAACCAAGGTATGAACCTAACTGTGACATTTGGTTTGGGCAAAAACATGACTCGATGTGGAGCTTGAGAGGATTTTGGCCTCGACACTCACTCACCTGCCTTGTTTAATCAGGAGGACAACGGTTAAATGAATAATCAGACATCAGCCACATTCTGTGTTTAACAGGTTTACCAGCTATAATATCTAAACATACACCTCCTAATTTGATACTGCCCTGCTGGCAAAGTGTGGTTTTATAAGACAGGCGGGGTTAGTTGGTCGCCACAGATCCCATTTCACTGGTGAAACTTCACTAGGCTCAAGATGAGTCATCAAAAGTTATATTTACATTTTTCCAGGAAGAGAAAAGAGCAGGACTTTGTTATAAAACTGTGCCCCTATGAACCCACAGACAACCTTATTAGCATGTTTTAGTTTTTTTGCCTTCACTTTTTAAATACACATTTACTGTGTATGATTCAGTCTCACTGCTCATATTAACCCTGTTTAAAAAAGCAAACAAGTGACGACGAACCCACTGTACGCAGCACCAAAAGCAGACAAAGTTAACTAATAGAAACATGAACATTGTCAATCATCTAGCAGGCTTACTCCTGCTGATATGTGCCTAGTACACTCTTACAAAGGTGCTCGTTAGATGGTCTAACAGTGTCTGAAACCCTTTTGTTGTTTTTGTCCCAAGGTACAGACCTCTCTCAACGAGCTCTAAAATGGGACTTCTCTTTACATACTATTTTTTATGTTGTTTTTGTGACCAGTTTGTTGGCAGGTGAGGCAAAATATAGATCACTACTATATTTCTTTAAGTCTCAATTTGCTGAACGCCATGTCTGTCCTTTATCAATTGCTCCCTCTAGTGACTTTTATGGGTACATACATTTAAAAAACAAAGACTATAACACGGTCAGACATCAGCCCTGTTATTCTTACCTGTTCCAGGACGACGCCTGCGGCCTGGTCGATGGCTCCCCCTACATTCCGGTACCGACCGGAGTAGCGGATGAAGGCCCACGTCAGCATGGACATCATGACCACACCCAGAGTACAGTCACACACCAGGGCGAAGGTAGACAGGCCGACGAAGAGCAGTATACCTGACAGCACGTAGAGGAGGCACACCAGGACAAACAGCACTGCAGGTGTCCGGAAGGCGCTGAAGAGATTTTTTGACTTTTTAAAGCAAAGAGACAAAACAGATGATTAAGACACTTCCCAAATCACATCACCGCCATTAACAGAAATGCATGCAATTATAATATACTTTACTGAGAATAATTTCAAGGTGGACGACAACTTAAATGTTTCACAAACGCCACACAATAGAATAAATGAGGTACTTCTGTGTAAGATTCAAATGATTACTTCGATGTTAAACAGGCGTAAAGCTTACGTCATGTTTGTGAAATAGTCTACCTCATTGTGCTTGCTGAGTGACTTCCACATTTCCTCCAGCTCACTCTCCAGCTGTGCTTGGTAACGGTCACAAAACTCTTGTCCGCCCATCTTCTTGGTAGAGGAGAAGTTGTGGAGAGACTCTTTAAAGAAGAATTGATGCTTTTCCTCCAGAGAGTCAGGAGCCACGTAGGGCAGGTCTCCCCCACACACCTTAGAGAGGAAAGACAGAACGTTTGTAGTCAGGATCACATTATGGTGTTACCATGTCCCGTAACACCAACAATGATAGACAAATAGAGCGAAGAGTTAGTTAATGCATCCTGTGACCAACCTTCTCCATGTTCTTGTTATACAGATCTTTGGCTGCTGCCACGGCTGCCAGGTTGTTTGCCTCTGCTGTAGCCTGGTGAGACAAACAAAGCTCTTAGTTAACAGGAATAATTCACGGCTTGTTAAAATGTATGTATAAATGTATCTCCATACCATGAGCATAGTCTTTGGCTGCGGTAAGTCTTCTCCCTGGTAAATCTTGATGTAAGCCTGGTGAGACAAAAATTATAACATTAGATATAGAGCTGCCCCAGACTAAGACTTTTCTTAGTTGAACAATAGTCGTCAATCAGGGCCATTAGTCGACTAGTTGCCCGCATGTTTATGATATTAATTTAATTATTAAATGATATATTTTGGGCGGGGCAACACAACAGTTTGAGTTGAAGGTGTGAGAAAGAATAGTATCAGTAACATTGTTAACATTGTGCTACATTACAGAGAAATACAAAACCGTACTAATGAACCTTCATTAATATAGGCCTATATTTTATCTACAAGAGCACGTCACACACTGAGCGAGCCGCCTGTTAATGACGCTGTCGGCAAAGCAGTAATGATTGTGCTAAGTGGCTAATGGGCATGTAGCTACTAACATGTTTCAGATGATACGTCATGTTTGTAGTCGACCAATGAAGATGAGTTTACATATCACCTTGGGTTCGTCCTTCACCTTCTCAAAATGATCCCACACTTTGGATTTCCTGCCCGACATGTTATTAACTAGCCTGTGGAATAACCGCAGGTACCAGCCCTGGAGATTAGAGGCCATACACATGCTGCGCCTTTAACCGCCTGGAAAATGTGAGTTCGGGAGCTGGGTGCTATGCTTGTGCCTTTTTTGTGCCAGCTTTCAAGGGTGCGGCTACAGGTTGCGTCTGAAGTTGCTAAACAACCTTAACAAGCATCGTATAGCCTATTTATCTGAAATCCTGAGTGCAGAGCTGACCTTCTTCCAGGTGCTGTTTATAAGTGTGTAGGCCTATCGTCTGTGGGACAGATGTAAAGCTCTGGGTAGCCCTGCACTAACATGATCATCCGTTTCCGTATTTATCACAGACTGCGTATTTACAGAAGAAGGGAAAGATATCTGTCGGCTGTGATTGGTTTGTAATGTGACTCCTGTCTGACTGCTGAGCGTGGCCTCTTCCTGTGTCTGTCCTTTCAAATTAAATTCCAACATGGTCCCGTCATATAGGTTTTGATTTATTTTGACAAGGCACAGCTCCTTTATTTTTATTTTTTTTCTGTGACTAAGCGCCCAATGAAATCTTGCCAACTAATGACCTTTCTGGTCGACTAACATTTGGTCGGGAGCCATAATTAGACATGAATAACTGTTTTGGATTGAGCAGGAAAACTCAGATAGAGGAGACGTTACCTTGAAGAATTCGAGCAGGCCCATGCAAGTGACTTTGTTTCCATTGATTTCTTTCTCAGCCAGTCGATCGGGATGCAGCAGTTTGGGGATCAGGCTCTTCAGCTGCTCTTTGAACTCCGGGGTAACAGCTGACAAAATAAATACACCAAAAATCAGATTCTGCTAAATATCAACCTTAGACACAGCAGAATAACATGGAAAAACGAGGGCTCTTACCACTAAGCTGTCCCTCAAAAACAGGGCTGGTGGCGACCTTCAACCCAGGGTGAGGTAACAAGAAGCAGGAAATGTCGGTGAAGCATGAATGGATGTGTTCCCTCACTGTCTGCAGCTCCTCATGTTGGGTCTCGCTGACCTTTAAGCATCAATAATAAGGTGAAATCCCAAACTCTGTATTTAAAATCAGCCAAGTGTATTTATTAAACAAGACAGAAACGGTACCTGTAACCGTTTATCCAGGAATTCCTCGCCTCCTTTAAAGCCATACTTGTATTCATAGGGAAAGCTCCAGTCCCTGATGAGGAACATCAGAGACTGTGGCGAGAAAATGAAAGGTGAATCACAACAGACAGAGCAACAACATCTGTAAAAAAAAAATGCATCATATCCTGTGGTTTACCTCACCTGAAAGGGCTTCAGAAAGATCTCATCCATGGCAAGACGACCATACTCTGTGAACAGCTGTGAGGAGGAGGCGGCCATTAAGCAAAGTTAACACTGGGATGCAAAAATCTGGAGAGCAATGTTCAAAGTTAAGTTTGGTATTTTTCAACCCGGACCCTATTTTCCTATATTTTTGTGTTTGAGTGACTAATGGAAGAGTCGACCTTTCTGTTAAAGAGTGAGATGACAGCCCCAAAATCACTACTGCCAAACCCACCAGACTCCATTTAAATAAACAGTAATTTTATCATCATAGAACACACTTCATCCAAAGTCAACAGAAACAACATTAAACTCACAAAAGCCTTCTTAGGTAGTCTTTCCACCGTTCCTCCAATCACCAACTCTGGTGTGGTTGAAATAAACCCGTAATTTACCCAGTTAGATGTGAATATATGCTGCCTCTATACACACTTAAATGACTGTTTATTTAGATGGAGTCTGTTGGGTTTGGCAACTGTGATTTCAGGGCTGTTTCTGGTGAAACAAAAAGGATCTTCCTCTTTAACCAAAAGGTCTTTCTTTGTAGGGTTCTTTCCAAAATGTTGTCAGACACCCACATCAACAATACAAGCCTATTATTAGCAAAACAAAGAAGCACTTTTCGTGGACGCACACTGATGGTGCGACATGCCCCTGGTGGTTACATTGCAGCCTGTTTTGCCACGGCTGGCTGCAGCGGTCTCGCTCAATACTGGACCAATTTCAAAAACTGTTATTCCCATTAGTCGCTTTGGAACATGTGGGAACATTTGGGAAAACAGGGTCCACATACCAAATTTACCTTTTAATAAGTAAAGTCACTGAAACACCCTTCTGTTAGAAGCAGGAGAGCTTATTCTAAAGATGTTATTAATTCAGTTTTGTCAAAGGTGGAAATTTTCAGAGCTGTTTTTGCATTAAATCACCATCAGGCTGACTCTAACTATTCTAATACTGATGTATACAGACCTGTAGCTGCTGCAGATCGTCCTCTTGTATGTTCTGTGACAGATTGTAGATCTAGAAAAGAAAAACTATGTCAGCGTACATTACAAGAATCAGTATCATTTAAAGAAAATCAGTGATAATCAGAGGAGATCAGTCACCTGTACTGAGCTGGTCATGGTGCTGAGGGCAAAGATGGTGGCGCAGTCCTTCACCGTGGACTCGTTGTCAAAGGCTCCCTGAGTGTCCATCAACACTACTGCCACCTACAGGAGACAAAACGTAGCACATGACATGAACATGAACAAGAATACTTACATTTCTTCTAAACATGTATGCTCTGAAAAGCTGTTAAACAGAATAAATCCTTCACTTAACTTACAAATAAAAACAAAAGCAATATAAAATTCTATTTTACATGAAATTATCTGCATTAATGTAAGATGTTGAGTAAATTACAGGACAAATCATTACTCTAAAAATCATTATTCATTCTCTCTAATGTGCATCTGTAATATGAACAAATTATTTCATTGTTATTCTAGTAATACGTATATCATTCTAATTTTTTTTTCACATTTATTCATTCATTCATTTTTTTGGTGAATGAAACGCGCGTTTCAATTTCCTTTCCTTGCACCACTGTCTTTATTGTGCAATACTGTGCAAAAATTGGTGCAATAATTCAACTGCCGTAATACTAATAATTATTTAACTGTGCATTAGTGTTCAGTATACTAATTTATTCTTACCAACATCTCTTGAATGTATATATTTATTCAACATATAATACACATAACTGTACATGTTTCTTGTTTTTATTCTATTGATGTAGTGACCACTATAACATAATATACATATTTTATATTTCTGAATGTAACACTAGTTTATACAGTATAATGTAGCGCAGTGCGCATATTTGTATAGTTTTACACCATTACAGACTAAGCACAGTGAACATACTTTTATTCTCAATATCTTAAGTACTAGTGTTGAACATTGTAGCATAATGCACATTCTTATTTCTTGTATCACTTTATATTCATATACTCTTATTCCTACTTCTTATAATTCTCTATTCTTTACATCGAGGGGACTGTAACGAATCACAATTTCTCCTCAGGGATCAATTAAGTATTTCTGGTTCTGATTGCGAGAACTGAAGGTGACGTCTTCAGATTGCTTGTTTTATTCAAACAACAACACAGAAACAAAAAATATTGATATGAAACAGAGGAAAAATTCCAAATAATTTAATTCAGGAAGGTGGAATCAAAAATGTTTGCCTGATTAATGTTTTAAATACTAATTCAATAATCAGAATAGTTGTTCACTAATTTTCTGTACATCAACAATCCAATTAATATTTTTCCGCGCTAGAAACATGCAGGTCTGACTAACAAATGAGAGGTTGGAGTTACAAAGATAAAAGGAGAAAAGGCCAATTGAGTGGAAAATATGGAATTAATTTTAAGAAGCAAACACCAAATAATGACTCAAGTAAAATAAAAACCTTTCCTAAAAATTATTTGACATTATCATCTAAGTTCTAAATACTGTGTTCCTTAGTTTCACTGTAGTTTTTCAGTAACATGTAATCATCTGGTAACACACAAACACACATACGAAACATAGATAAACAAATAAATGGTGCACGCACCTCTGTTCCATCGCTCTTTGTGACAGGGAAAACCTCACTCCACAGCTGGATGCCTGTCGTCTCTGGTTCTGAACCTCCTCTCCAAGAAAATCCAGTGAGCGGCTCATCATCATTACCCAGCCAGTTTTCATCGCCCTGCAGAAACACAAATCACACTTTCCAGATCAGTCCAGGGGCAGGCTGGGGCTTCTCTGTGAAACTCTGTGCATTAAAACCTTCTGGCTCAATCAAAAATTTTAAACATGCCTTGTCATGTAGCTCCAATAATCCTGAGGAATATAGCAGCAGCTGCAGACACTCTATCCTCAAGTGTTAACAGACACTCCAGCTGTTCTACCTAATGTACAACACAGAAAATGGAGTGTAGTCCTCACTCATGTCATAATTATCTCCCTATTTAGCTTTTCTTTTGACTGCACTGGTTAAACGACACAAACGTTAAATGGTACCCAACGTTTGGCCTGATGATGGCACTGCAGCAAAGCTAATGAAGTTGGCAAAATCAGTGGGATTTATCAACAACTGCAATGTCAAGCATCAGATATGTTTCCAAGATGTGCACAAAAAAAAAATAAAATGAGGGCATTCACATAGACTCCACGCCTTAATTAAGGTTATGACTAAATTCTCAAATATTCATGTGAAGTGAACGAGTTAGTTCACACGTTACAGCAGGGATGGGCCTTATTGTGTCAGTCAAAGACAGACTATAAGTAATTTTTCAAGTTATCACACCTCCAACGCAACAGGAGGAACAAGTCTGTATCATCAGCACTCATACGTTGAAGGGAAGCTTGTTATTTCTTAAACTGAATCCTATGTTCTCATGTTTTTGTGTTTAAGTGACAAATAGAGACAATTTTTCAAGTTGGTCAAATATTGAGTGTGTGTGCTGCAATGTAATCAGAGGGGCACGTGATTTTTTTGCCACTTACAGGCTCAGATTATTATTTTAAATGTCTGACAACATCACAGAAAAGACCCACCAGAAAAATTAAACATTTTTCCTCACTTTTTGCTGATTTGTTTCTTACTGTGACCAAGTGTCGCTCAAGGACTAATCTCATTCTAAAATCTTGGGTGACTTTTGACGCCAGAAACGTTTGTGAGAGTTGGAGATAAGAGTGCTAGATGAGTGTTTTGTGTTGGCGTACAGAAAGCGTGCATAAATCTAATCTGATCTGATGCTTCACACTAAAATAAGGGTGCTGTTGTCCAGTTTGTGCCAGAGTGCAGAGTGACTATTTCCAAACACACTCGCAGTGTTATCTAAAAAATGTTCAATGTCATGGCTGAATATTGAGCTGATTTCAACAATGTGTACAAGTCTGGGAGATTTCAGAGCAAGACTTCTCTTTGAGCGTGACTTGTTAACATGCTCTAACAATCAGACTGGATCAGCAAAGGGTAAAGGAAAAACATTTAATTTCTCTGTAGGGTCTTTTACATAATGTTGACGGACACTTATAACAAGAACTTAAGTCTGTGAGTGCCAAAACAAACACTTTAAGTGGACATACACTGACGAAGCACATTTGCCCACATGGATTACGCTGCAGCCTGTTTCACCACTGCGGCTGTCTGGACCAGCTTCAAAAATAGTTGCTTCCATTAGTCACGCGGACACAACAACAAGGGAAAAAGTGCTCCAGCCTCAAAAATACAAGTTTACTTTTAACAACACTTCAGCATCAGGTTGACCTCTACGTACAGTAAGAAAACTCAAGGAGTAAAATATGATGTCTGGAGGAGTGACATGCTGAAAGATCATGTCACAGTGTGACTCACCCTTCTGTACATGTAGCGGAGCATGAAATCAAGCAGGAAGCTCTTGCCCTTCCTGAAGGCTCCGGCCACCGACAGCACCACCACATGTTTGTCTCGGACCTTGGGATCCAGCAGAACCCGAGTCAGAGCCTCGGTGTCCAAAGTGAAGGAGTGTTCCTCCTTACACACTGTGACGATCTGAACTGGGCCTGGTTCACTCCCCATCCTTAAGAGGCACTGGTCCCTGGGAACAGACAAAAACAGCAGCTTGATATTAGTACTGGAACAATTTAAGGGCCGCAACTAAATTATTATTGTTCATTTATAGGTCCATTATTTGATAAATTGTGTGGTGTATAATCCTACTGGTCAAGGGTGACAGCTCACAGTTGCCACCCCAAACAAACATTTTAAAGTAACATAAAGCATAGAAAAGAAGCAAATCTGAGAAAGTGAGAGTACTGTGAATCTTGGATATTTTTCTTGACAAATTAATCTAACAATTGATCAATTATAAAAAATAGTTGCCAATTAATTTTCTGCCCATTTACTGATTCATTCCGCACTAGTGTTTTCAATATACTGGAAATTTCAACGTCAATCAAGCTTTTATTAAAACATAAAAATAACAAAGCTAGTTTTCTTCTCTTGGTTTGTGGCAGAAAACAGCAGAATGACTGTAGTAAACATTAACACCAAGAGAGAGTGAGAAAGCACAGCTGGTGCAGGTGTTGGGATACTGCAGAAAATCAGTACTGAAACTGTTTTAGATATTCAGAATCTGACAACACTGTTTAGCACTAAGTTATTTCTTTAAAAATCACTTTTAGTCTGCAACATAGGGTTATTAAATTTAACTTCAGAGCATCATTTAATAGTTTTAGCTGTTAATATTTAACAAACACAATCATCAAACATTTGCTGGTTCCAGTTTCATAAATGTGTAGAGGAACTTGATTTCCTGTATTTTAAGTTATTATAAAAACTATTATAATAAGTTCCTCTTTTTTATTTTTTATTTATTTATTGTTGTGTGTGAGTGTGTTGGCTAATTCTAAAGCATTGTTAAAGCTCTAATTAACTTGTAATGGACATTTCATAATAGTTATTGTCTGCCCATGATCAAAACAGAAATCATTCAAAGTAAATTGGTTAAAATGAAATAATCAGTAGATAATCAATCACCACAGCAGACATTAGTTGTAGGCCCACAGGGCAAATTGTTTAAAGGTCACTCTGCTGAGGCATGCAACTGACTGTCTTTCCAGCGTCACTAAGACGTGAGATTTGGATGGTAATCCCACCCAAAGCTGTTTACTCGTGTCTGCCATTTCGCCTGTGCCTACTGAAAAAAAAAATCAGCCATGAACTGATCCTTCATCAGACACAATATTTAGCTCTGTGTGCAGCAGACTGTGGGTGCTCTCTTATGGGTGTCATGCTGCTTTGCCTCCAGCTTGTGGATTCACCATGCTCTCCAACACACTGATCATTTCATCTGCCTCAAAGGACTCAATTGTTGTCGCTCTCCCATGATGACTAAGACAGGGAGGTGCTTTCATAACAGTTTATCTGTGATTATAATGCCTAAAGCTCGCTCTCTCCTTTCACTAAAAACAAAAAAAAAATCTACACCTCAAACGAGGTGTGGCAGTCAGCAGCAGCATGCCAGGCATTTCTCTGCTCTGGATGTGTTGCAATGTAGAGAAATTCTGCAGCTAGGAGACCAAACTGTATTTTGCAACCTGTCTGCGCTTTGTCATAAACCTCAAACTAAGCTGTGCAGTACTTTCTCTGTAATTTACCCTGCTTAATCTTAGCAACTGCCATTTAGCGTTGACAGCGATGTTGGCTACGCTGGCAGAGGACTTGTACCAGTGTGGCTAAACTACACAAATCTGTAACGTTAATCTGGATGTAACCGAAAGGCTCAGCAGCTAGCTAACGAGCAAAAACACACAACTATTGACGGGCTATTTTACTATTTAACGGCTGTAGCTAACGTCTGACTGTACTCAACAACAATACAAAAAAGCAAACCGTTTTTAGCCATTGAAGGAAACGAGTGTTTCAAAACGACCGTTGCAGCAACATTTTACGACGTAAAGCCTAAATTAGCAAATCTGAGAGCTTTAGCTTCTGTTTGAAGGTGTCATGTTACCTTTGGTGTCTTCAAACGGCTTCAACAAAGTCTCACAAGAGGCGAGAAACGACTGAAGCGTGACTTTTTTCTACACTGGCATGAAAACAACTATGAGAACTTTTTTCCACCACGAAAACTCACACACTTCCGCCTTCAACGAGCGCAAAGTCTCATGGGAAATGTAGCTTCGATGTGGTTTCCTGCATTTACTTTACTGTGTCTTCGAACTACGCTACCCAACGTGCCACGTAGGCGTAAGAATGTGTCAACCCTGCCTCATAGCTTCGGGAAATGTAGTTTTTTAAATGTAAAGTCACGAATACGGAACTACCTGACAGGTAAAGTAAAACAGAACTTGTCAAGCAGTGTTTTGCATAAATACAAATCAGAGCTGACATATTTCCGTGGATAAAAATACACTGTAGCTAAGCAACATGTTTTTGTCTGAGAATATACCATGTAAATATTTATCTGACTGTCACGCCCTCTAATGGTTTTATTTGTATTAACAACAACACTTCATAGATGATTTAAATACCCAAACCTAACCTTTTTTATGGGCTGGATAAAAATATGCAATGGACTTAAAAATGATTTGAACAAATTATTTGTAAGATGTGGAAAGAAACATTGCAATAAAATATTTTAAAAAAAATATGGTAACAAACTGCCAGACAATTTTACTTCACAAGAACGGCATGACAAGATTTTATTTGTTAGATTATAAAATCTAAAGCTTTGGACAATACATACAATTTACAAACATTAATTCAGTGTACCCTGAAATGTAAAGTGGTTTAAATGGCAGTGAAATAATTTTGCATTTTAACTCCTGATTGAAAACAACTCAGCATAGATTACAGGATCATATCTACGTTTTCAAATTCACAGAAAACTAATAAGAGACATTAAGGAACATAACATCATGTACAGAACGTCAACTCCAGCAAACATAATCTGAAGAGTGACAATGGGTGTAGAATTAATTAGGAATCAAAGTGGAAGTACTTATATTATTGTAATCAAGTGATGCTTTCCCACTTTTCTTACAACTAAATTATAAATTAATTTTTATTTTTTCAACTATTATACTCAGCTAATTCTAGAAAGGTGGCATTATCAGAAAATGCTACAGAAACAGTGTTAAGGGGGCAAGATATTCATTTTAAGATTGTTTTGTTGGTCACCACATGGAGTCAAATTGGCCAGTAAGACATGTTCTCATTACATTGGTAATAATGTGTGAGTCAAGAGCTATGTTTTTACTTTGAAGGCTATATAAATCTTATTTTAACATGGGAAACTTGGGAATCTTGAGTTGAAATCACTCCTTCCACCCCTGAGAATGAACTAAATGTGTTAAAAAAAATCACACTGAAAAATCCATAGCGTATTAATACTTGATACCCCCCTGTTTTAAAATCTCAGAGTATAATTTTGTCCATGATTTTTTTTTTTTACATTACACTCTCAAATCTTTGTCCAGCATATCATTGTATGGTATGTTATGGTGGTAAAATTCATTTCTGCATTGTAAGTGCCTGAATACATATGAAGTAATATGATCCATTGTCTCGTTAGTCCATCAGAAAGTTGATCTATATTTTTACCTAACTACAAAATAATTCACAAGCCTTAGGGCAGTGTCAGCGTTTCAGGAAGGAGCAGCCGATCATCTTATCATCCCTCCCATCTATTAACACTTAAAGGAACAGTGTGTAAGACATAGAGGGGTTTAGTGGCATCTATCAGTGAGAACTGCTCCCAGTTAGGATTCCTTCAAAGTTCATTGTACAGGAGATTTTTTTTTTACCGGGAGCTGAATTATCGGCAGAGGTCTCTTTCTCTCCAAAACATACAGACCATGTGATTTAAACCTGTAAAAACACTGAATAAAGCAGTTTCATGTTAAAAATCAGTGTTTCTCTGACGCTGTTTGGTATGTCTGAGATGGGCTTGCTAATGTTGCTCACTCTTTTTTCTTTAACAGCTTGAGATCCAGACACTCAGGAGGTTTTTACCAGAAGCTGAATTATCCACAGAGGTCTCTCCCTCTCCAAAACAAATGGACGCGGTGATTTAAACCAGTAAGAACACTGAATGAAGCAGTTTCACATTAAAAAATCAGTGTTTTTCTGATGCCCTCATTGCAGAGGGGCTAAGTATGGTCGCTGATGCAAAAACGTGAATGGCCCTATCTAGAGCCAGTGTTTGGTTTGTACCATCTGGGCTACTGTAGAAACATGGTGGTGCCAAATGGCGATCTATGTGGACAAGGATTCATTTCAGGTGATGATACACTAAAGAAAACATACTTGTCATATTCCATTTCTACCAGTATATCCCCCTAAATCCTACACACTGCACCTTTAAGACTACAAAACATAATCCTCATTTTTTCTTGTTGGAGTATTTGCTTTCAATATATTGAAGCACTGCATCAGGTGTGATTGTTAGATGAGATGTAACACTAATATCCACCACCTGCCAGGTCCAGCAGTGACCCAGCAGCCTCCTGGGCCTCGGCATCCAGCTGAAGGATCTCCACAGTCTCCAGGTCCAGCTCGGTGTCACCCGGCAGCACAAGGTACTGGTACTGGTGAGACTGGTAATAGTGTAACTCGATGTACCCGCTGTCTGACAGGGGGTCCTTCTCCATCTCCTTGCTGACCTCCTCCTGCTGGTAGTCAACCGACTCCATGGTGACAAGCTCCTCGTGATCCGGGGTCAAGGGGCACGGAGGGCTTTCAGAGAAAGTTGGGTTGTCGGTGTTCAGGATTTGGGGTGAGGGCGTGGAAAGGAGGAGGGTGTGAGAGAGAGGATCTGCATGAGAGAAAAACATCGAGCAGAATATGAATCAAAAAGCACAACATCAGTATTAATAACTTGTTTTCATTCAGGCTGGTTAAACGACCACTTGTCGGATTCTTTAGTGAGCATGAAGACCCATATAGCGCCATAGGCTCAGAAATAAACCGAGGGGATATAAAGGAGACTAAGCTAGGCTATTGCTGGGTTGCCAAGGTAATAGAAGGTTGTTGCCATGCCAACAGAACACAAACAGGGGAACAATGTTGCATGCTGAGAAAGCTGCAGAGAGGGAGAAAAGCTGTGGGCGATAAAAGTGTCACAGAGAGCTGTTACACCACTGATGACATATTGTCGACTAAAATAAATTCATAAAGGGTCAAGTCAGTGCGTTCTTGTGCTAATTAAGTGACACGAGCCCGCTGTGAGTCTCCTCGTCACTAACCTGAGATTTCCATAGAGTCGCACACTGCAGGCACCCCAAACTCAGCTCCTTCCAACCTGCACACAACATGGCAAGACAGACAACGACAACTACATGAATTAAGTTTGTGTGCTTGTTTAAAGATTTAGTATGCAGGATTCTCCAAAAAAAAACAATGACAACTCATACAGAAATAATTCCTCGAAAAAAAAATCATCACTTATGACCCACTCAAAGTGTGTGGTGGTGTATTTATCTGCAGAGACTCTGCCCTCTGCCTGTGTTTTCTGTTTTCTTCTTATGTTTTGTGCACAGACTTTTACAGGCGTGTACCCTGACAGCGCTCAGGTGAGGGCAGGGCTTTACAAAAAGGAAGCAACCAGGTGCCAGACTGTAAGCAGAAGGCATCCGAGAGACACAGCGCCAAAAAATGCAGATATAATGAGGCGAAACATCAAATGAGAGTGAATCTGGGGCTGGATTTTACTTTCAATTTAGCTGGCGAGTGTGTTTACAATCCTGCATGGTATACCTTTAAAATACACCTAAGTAAGAGAGTCATTAAAATGT
Organism: Epinephelus moara; assembly: GCF_006386435.1. NCBI lineage: Eukaryota > Metazoa > Chordata > Actinopteri > Perciformes > Serranidae > Epinephelus > Epinephelus moara. Next base: position 26,760,285 of record NC_065509.1, read on the forward strand.
GAAACACCTCACCACTACACACACATTATACTTTACTGCTCTGGTTAGACAGCAATCTCACAAATCATTAAAATGATCAAATGATTACTTTTTCTTACAATGAATGAATGAATCAATCAATCTATTTATAAAAAACATTTAAAAAAATGCCCCTTGCAGTTTGCAAGAGGTCCAAGGAAACGTCTTCAGATGGCATGTTTGGTTGGATCAATAGCCAATTATACAGAGATATTCAATTTGAAACTGTGAAAAGCAGTACATTTTTCACATTTGAGAACCTGGTGTGTGAACCATGTGTGGCATTTTTTTCTTGCATAAGTGACTTGGAAAAGGTTAACACATATTTAAAAGTCATAATGAAAAGCATAGATGTGGGTCGGGGGTGGGGCAGGGGACATGACCCGCTAAATATTTAGAACATGTGTGTTTGCAGAGGACTTTAATTTTGAACAAATAAGTGACATTTACACCATAAGCTGATGCAGAGGAGGCACAAATTGGTGCATATAAATTCCCCAGTATGAAATGTTGAAACTTAACCTACGCCCATAATAAAAATAATTTGTTGCAGTCCTGTTGCACAAACTCAAACTGCGTGATTATACTCACAGTGCGGGCTTGTTTAACAGATGGATGTTGTTGCTGTGATAGCTGTGGGTCTTCCTCAGCACTTCAAGGAGCGCAGGCCGATACTCTGGACACACACACCACAGCGATCCCTTCCCCACTGACTGAAACAAACACACAAAACCACTTGAAACATTCAGACTGCAATGGGCCGTGCAAAGATTTCAGCAACGCTGAAACACTTGACCAAAAAACAACCTCAACACATGTGGAGCACATTATAATAATTTCCCTGTCAGTGTAGTTGCTGACTTGACTAAAACTCAGCACATCTGGATTCAGTGTGTTGCTCAAGGACATTTGTGTAATATGGACGCTTGAACCTCTGTCTTATAATTTAAGTACACTCCATTTAGCCGCTACATGACCCAGTTGCTGATTCATGTCCCCACCTGGCTCTTGTCCCTCTGAATGCGACGGAAGCTCTTGCTCAGGGACAGGTTGTGTCTGACAGAGTTCCTCCAGCCTCCAGCAGCTGTCCTGTAGTAAGGGAAATTGTTCACAATCCAGTCGTAGATGTCCTTCACTGGAAGCCTCCTGTCAGGCGAGTCTTCTATAGCCATGAAAATCAGACTACTGAAGGAGTACGGTGGCTTGGACGAGGCAGTAGAAGGAGGTTGGGTTGGTGTGGAGGACTCTAGCTGAGGCAGTGCTGTCATTTTGGGAAGGGGCTGCAGAGGTAGCAGGTTGCCCCTCTGATGCAGCCAGTTGAGGCAGGTCAGGTCATCCTGGTCAGATACGTTTCCTGGGCTGAGGCACTGTATGTTTTGTCCTTCGAGGCACTGAGATGCTGTGCAGTGCGACAGAGGCGAGGATGAGTGAACAGACTCTGCTGTTGCTGGAGAAAGTGAGGAAGGGGACGGGGGGAATGAAATAGGTGAGAGTGGAAGTGAAACACGGCCATTTGAGCAGGTCTGCTGCGGCGAGGAGGAGAAAGGCAGGGACCCTCCATAAGTGGTGGGACACGGTGACGAGGGTGGCAGTGTATGAGAGCTATTCTCCATCTCACTCCCAGGAGGAAACTTCCAGGGTCATTCAGCTGTAGCACTGCTGGAAGACATGACAGACAAAATTCAATGTTAATGCTGAAAGGAATGATTCAGGTAAATCAGGAATAAAAGTTTCCTCCTGTAACTGCTGTACATGTTCATTTACTCTGTGTATATCTCGCATGTTAATATCTACTCCTCACTGTTTATTCTGTATCTATTAGGGCCTGAGCACCGACCACAGGTGGAGGCCCTATTGAAACTGCAATAAATTGAGGAAATGAATCACATTTTTGAGGAACTAAAGATGCTCAAAAACTCACAAAACATCACACAAACATAAGAACTGGTGAAAATTTTTGATATTTCATGGGTCTTCATCTTGGGTGTGACAAAATGGCTCAATAGTGCTTCCCTACTAAATTCAACGGAGTAGCCACCATGGTGCGCTTTACCTAGATCTACCAAATTTGAAAGGCACATGTAGCATTTCAAGACTTAAAAAAGTCTCCTGGTGCCACACCATAGACTACAAATAACGGACGTAGCTACTGTGACGTCACACATTGGTTTGTGGACTCCCATTTTGAACCTTCAAGTTTAGCATTTCAGCCGTCGCCATCTTGGTTTTTGGAGCCAGAGGTGATCTGACTGAAAAGCTAAGGACACTATAGCACAAAGCTTGTCACTCAAGCGACTCTCCCTTAATTATGCATAAATGTACGCCTACGTTAAATGTAAACGGGTGAGTTATATACAGTTATAGTTTTAATGAATGTTAAAATTAGCTGTACAGACCAAAAGTGGCCGTTCAAGGAACTGCAGTGTTTGTCATGTCCATGTTGGCTTCATTTTTCAGCTGGAGGTGGCCAATTGTGGACTTCCTGTTGGGATTTGGGTATGGCACAACCATACCCAAATCCCAACAGGAAGTCCACAATTTTGAATTCATTATTTACTTTTGGGGCATTTTTTGCCATTTACAGGCGCTGTACTTTAACAAACTCCACCTACAGATTAAACTCAACTGACTTCAAATTTTGGCAGTGTTATCTCAAGACCTTAGCGATGCTACGTTGAGAAGCTTTTGAGTTTTTGTCAAACAGCTTGGCTGTGGGGAGGTGTTGAATTTCCATGTTTCGCCAAGACACAGAAAGCAGTCTGTCACTTAATTTTACATAGTCCACATACCTGAAATAATCTTCATGCCTATACTGAGTCATAGTCATAGTGTCACAGCTGACAACAAGCCGTCAGCCATATGTTAAAAACATCATCTGAGTTACATGAGATTTACATGGTGTTGTCGACACATGATCAACAGCAACATGAGGTATGATTCGTGTGTGTTTTTTTTGTGCCTCATAGTGGACTTAGGAAGTGGTAAAAAAAGTTATATTACGTCATTTTCAAAGAAAAAACATCTAACTTGAGTGCACTGTCTGATATCTGCAGAAAGCATGGCTGCATCAACTGGTATCCGTGCAGGAAGGCCCAGGGGCTGTTCATCGCTGCCTGCAGCTTTAATTCTGTATCTTATTGTTTGTTCTACTACTTTGCACCTTACTGCTTTTTGCACCTCTGTTTAGATGCTAAACTGTATTTTGCTGTCTCAGTACTTGTTCTGTGATATACCCAGTAACAATAAAGATTTATTCATACAGCCCAAAAACACAAATAACAAAGAGCTTTACGATTTGTTCAGCATACAACATGTCTTTTTTTGCAGAGCAAACAGAATTAAGGATAGTGAAACTGCACTATATTTGAATTTAGGCTTTTTTGTTTCCCTTTTCAAGGTATAGAAAACAAACTTTAAATACTACCTTTAAAAACTAAAATAATCCAAACATGCAGGGTAGCTACTCCAGGGTCGACCCAGCTCCAAAGTCTTAGACTAAAAGAGCTGATGGAAAATGCTGGAGAAAAAGAGAAATATTCCAGTTAAATGTTAGCCATCCTTTCCCCTCTGATGAGCATCCTGTTCATGTACAAAGTCCACTGTGTGTACACTCTCACAGTACCATCTCCCGATTTAACAGCCTCTAAACACTAAACGTGCCCAGTGGACAGGTGCAGAAACACACTGTTGCTCGTATACACACTGAAGGTGCGCTTTAACAAACTAATAATACACTTACTGTGTGTAAAATCAGATTTATAACGCTCTGTTAGTTTGCCTGTGATGCCACATGGCTCTACAATGCAGTTCAGAAGGCAAATGGCGGAACAATATAAAGTTTCATTTAGTCAGGAAAGCCGCCTTTTCCTCTCACAGGTGAGATTAGCTGTTGCTCCAAAATACATAATATTAACTAGTTACTCACCAAATCACCAAAACGATAATCAGGCAGAGTTCACAGCTTCTTAAATGTCCAAAAAACGCGTCGTTTCGGAGTTAAAGGTGAAATTATGGTGTTGAAAACTAGACTCGGAGTCGGACACCTCTGCCTCCGTGTTCTGTTGCTGTCCGAGGTCTCCATGGAAACCAAAAGGACGCTTTGCAGGGTGCGCGTGCCCAGGCGCGCTCCCGCACAGATTATACAGCCTGACACCAATAAACTGACACCAATAAACAGAGGAGACAGAGGACTCACATCCAACAAGACAGTGAAATATAAACAGCAATACCCCCAAGATAAACACCTCATAAAGTAAACAGGAAGAAGTTTTCATGTATTTTTTACTTAACTAAAAGCAGTAGGCCTAACCAAGTACATCACTCAACTACTGTAGTCTCCTTAACCTCCTGAGACCCCAGCTGTTATTTAGCATGTATTTTTAACGGCTCCTATCTATTTATGATGAGGAGGACCTGGTTAGTTTAAAAAATTAAGTATGAAAAGCAAGCAAAAAAAAAAAAAGAAAACAGGTGTCGTCATACAGGGGGCACTGGGTTTATTTTTAATAATCACAAGTGTGCAATAAACTGTAAAACTGGTTATTTTAATGCCTGAAAATTTTTGTCCAGAAACAAATACAACATTTGTTAAATGTTTTGTAAGTCTATGGGTTAGGAGTCTCTGTGTGGGGCAGCAGTACCTCAGCCCATAGGAACTGTAGGTTCAAGTGCCTGTCTGGACTGGACTGGTAGCTGGAGAGGTGCTAGTTCGCCTCCTGGGCACTGCCGAGGTGCCCTTGAGCAAGGCACTGAAGCTCCAACTGCTCAGGGCACCTGTCCAAAGCAGCCCCCTCACTCTGACATCTCTCCATTTAGTGCATGTATAGGTCCTGTTTGTGCATGTGTGTGTGTATTTCGGGCCTGTGTGTATATGACAACAGAGTAAAAACATTGAATTTCCCCACAGGATTAATAGGGTACTTCTTCTTTACTTCTAGTACTTAAAGAATATTTTGATGCCAATACTTAGAACTTAAAGGTCCAGTGTGTCAGATCTAGGGACATCTATTGGCAAAGATTGTATATAATATTCATAACTATGTTTCCATTAGTTTATAATCACTTTAAAATAAGAATCGTGTGCTTTCGTTGCCTTAGAATATGCAATTTACTGTATATCTACATACAGCGTGGATCCTCTGTTCCGGAGGCTACCTAGTTGTTTTACAGTAGCCCGAAACGGACAAACCAAACACTGGCTCTAGTTGAGCATGTTGGCCACCATAGTTCTCCTACACACTTGGCACACAGTAGAGGTTTCAGTTCTGCAACCTCACCCCTAGATGCCACTAAATCCTACACACTGGACCTTAAAATGTTGTTTTGAATGCAACTTTAACTTGTAACAGATGAGGTATTGCTACTTCCTGTCTTTTAGTACTATGGAGGACTTCTTCCACAACTGTGTGAAAGAACAGACAGTGTGAAAGTAAAAGTCCTGCCTTTACGAATCTAAAATGTAAAGGAGTTTCAGCAAAATATACTTGAACTATTAAAAGAAGTCATAATGCAGCACAATAACTGTTTTTCACATATTATACATCATACCGTTGGTTTATTACTGCTGCATTAACATCTACACAGCATTTTGATATTTTAGCATGTCTACATAAGACAATACTTTTTTTATATACTGTTGTATATATATAAAATCATACTGAAGTATAAAACTTGAGTTAATGTAGTTTTTGTTTAAGTCCACCTGTGCAAAATATTTCATCACTAGTGATGCATGTTTTCTTACATGGCATGTAACACGTTATGCTGCAATTATACTTTAATGCAGTGGTTCCCAACTGGTTCAGCCACAGGGTCCAGATTTCTCCTCAGTCATTAGTTCGAGGTCTCACAGTTTAATATGCAGAGTCATACTTGTGTTTGTCCATGTCGTTGAGCTAGTTTACTGTCTGTAAAGTAGCTGTCTGTTAGTCACTCACTCTACAGCAGGAAATGGCACTTCATGATAGAAGCTCTGTGCTGGAAATTCACTGTACTTAAAAACAGTGTGTTTTATTTTACAAAATTGACACGTTCGTGAGTCACTTGTGGTGCATTCAGAATGGACTCATGACCCACCAGTTGGGAACCACTGCTTTAATGACTACACAACTACAGATGACACTTGATGTAAACATAGTGGAGAAAAAAAAATAACACAATTTCCCTTTGAAATGTAATGAAGTATAAATTCTCACAAAATGAAAATTGTCATGTAACATGTCAGGGCTTCAAAATCATACATAAGCACAGTAATTCTAAGTTTTTAATTTCACTAACTTCCCACCTCTCTGTCTCAGTTAGACTGCTGATTTCTGGCACCAGCTTTAGAAATTTAAACTTATTAAATGAGGTAAATCTTTTAAGAGGAAATAAAACAGATACAACAAATGTTCCCTGCAAAACTATGCAGCTTTTTTTTTTTTTTTTGTAAGAAAGAGTCTCAGAAACGGTTAAAATTGAATACACAAAGCTAAATATATTTATTTTTTTTCTACAAAAAATTCAAACATTGTCATGCTGTCAATTTTAGATAAATAAAATCCAGGACTCACAAGAGAAAAGGGGGATAATGCAGCAACAATACCATACCAGAAAAATGGTACTTGCATCATGTGTGCAATGTGCATTTGATGTGTGTGGTGTGTGTACTGTGGGGTGCAAATACTGTAAATCATGTGAAGGGACACTGTATAAAAGAAAACTTAAACTGAGTTATAATTAAACAAACCTCACAATGAAAGCCCTTTTTCTTCAAAGTTAAGTGGCCAAAAATAAGCATTTGTCAGAGTTACTGTACACCCATGTTGGAAAACAACTTCCAGTGCGACACTTTCTGCGTCACACTCTGTGGTGAAATCAACGAAACCATTTCATTACAAACATGTCCGTCTGACAAGCTCGACACACACTGCAGCTCAACACCGTCTACATATGTTTTGAGTTTACTGACAAAAGAGCGTAAAAAGGCAGGTGTACAAACACTCAACAACCACGTTTTAGGTCCAACACACTTGGACTTCAGGTTATTTAATGCCTCCCGGTCACCTGACCAGGTGAGAGGTTAACCAGTATATAATGATTGGCTGGAACACTGCAGTGGCCACAGTGATATAAAGGCGGAATTGAGGTTTGGCACTTGATCCAGTTCCCATGGAGTCCGAGGAGAGAGAGGGAAGGATCTTCATTTTCAGAGATCGAACCTGCCAAGACAAAAACATCTTTAAACGTCCAATTCAGGCCAACATGATGTCTGCTTTTCAGTAAAATATTGGAGCATTGTTAAAGGTATACTTACAAGATATTCATAAAAAAACCAATGTATTGAATCATACAAATAAAATCCCTCTCAACCATCACTTATGACCCAAAAGAAGTGTGTGACGGTGCATTTTCTGCAGAGAATCTATCCAGTGCCCGTATTTTCTGATTTCCTTCTGATATTGCTGTGTTCAGGACGTTTTTCGGACTTTATAAAAAGGTAGAGACCAGTGAAAGTTGTGTTAGACTTTCTCATCCGTCATTTTGAGGGACAGGTAGTAAAACTCGGTCATAATCTATTATTACCTTAATTATAGCTGCTGCTGGGTGATAAATGTTATCACTATCAACGTTACCCCCTTGACCTTCATCCTCCGCCGCATCAATCTCTCTTCTTTTTATTTTTGGGCCTTGAAGCTTCAGTAACATTAATAATTAACAGCAAATGTTTCGAACACTTCATTTTTACTATATACAGGATTCCCACATATTTTCATGGGACAAAATTTCAGAACCTTTCCATGACTTTTCAAGGATCCATAATACATGTAAACTTCAGAAAAGCATGCATTTCACTGTGTCTGCTGCACTTGCCTGCCTGGTTACCGTACTTCCCTCAACACACACATGCAGGAGAGCCCTGCTTCCCGTAAAAAATGCCGCCATACTATGTCACATATACACGTAACGTCTAAAAGCAGAAGGCTTAACTGGTATAAGTCATGGAAAATGAGAACCATGTCTAGACTTAATTTGTCTTACTTGACATTGCACGTCCAACAATGGGAATATTGCACATTGCAATGTTGATACTGGAACGATATATATCGCACAGCCCTAGGTTGATGCATATTAGAGCCACATTATGTCAACGGCTAACTTCGACATAGTAAATTTGCTGTTATGTTACATTACGTGGAGGGTTATCCCCAGAGGATTAGTGTAACAAGTAATTTAATTACAAAATTCCATAGGTTTTCCAAAACGTTGAATGATTTTTATGACTTTTACAGTCCTGGGAAATGAGATTGTGAAATTCCATGACTTTTCCAGGTTTTCCATGACCGTGGGAACCCTGTATATGAAATGGGTAAACTCTCAATTCATTGTTAAGCTGTGTGCAGCACAGTGATGTACCATAATGACGCACAAAGCGGATATAATTTGTTGCTGCACTGGACATCATGGTGTATTTATCACACTCAACATAATATTAATCAACATAAGGATTATTTACATGGTTCATACAGATATTGATTTAAGTTTGATGTGTATTAGCTGTCTTTGTGTATTCTATATAATTGTTTCTTTATTATTCTCTTCTTAATGACCCTGGGAAAGATCAATTGAAATGAAGGAAAAAAAAGGATCTAAATGTGTAAATATCTGACCCACTTACAGAATATAATGAATTATAATTACACAGGCGATCAGCACCTTTTCTGAACCAATGATATGTTACACTGAAGAAACACAATGCTGCTGTGAGTAGGAATGCCATAGTTTTAGCTTCGAATTATGCATGTGGTTCTAATAAATAGAAAAGCACATTATATTGTTGCCAGATGGTTGTGCAATATTTTAATGTGTAAATGTTTCTGATCCATAGACAGGATTCTCTAAAATCTAAAATGTCCACTTTATAGTAATGCAGTAATGTTATTTACTGATTAAGAATGAGCAGGAACTAGTCACAATGATTTGATTTTCTGTTAAAGAGAAAAGTTTGTTAATTTCAGGTTCATAAATACAGTAGATGATGTCAATAAGGACTCAAAATACTTACAATGAAAAACATAAGGGCACAGGAGGACCAGGCGAGGGCCACATAATAACCATCACTGCCAAACAGTAAGCCACACAACACTGTGAAGATCATCCTGAGGAGAAGCATAAAATGTAATTAATAATCTACAATATAAATTTATAATGCAGTTAATGTAAACCAACTTACATTTAAATATGGAATGCCTTTATTTACAAAGGTACTTTTTTAACCACTATGCAATTTACCTACATCTATGAGCAGGTAATCGATTTATAACACAAGTTAAAGCTTTGGGTCTAAAATTGACCCTCACACTGATTATTCTTTGTCAGTTAAATCATAAATCCATATTTCCCTCTTACCTGTGGTGCTATTTATCGGTCTAGATTGTTTTGGTGTGAGCTGCAGAGTGTTGGAGATATCGGCTGTAGAGATGTCTGCCTTCTCTCCAATATAATGGTACTAGATGTCACTCAGCTTGTGGTGCTAAAAATACATTTGAAAAACTCAACAGCAATGTCTCTTTCCAGAAATCATGATCTGGTTACTCAAGATAATCCACAGACCTTCAGCCACCAACCATATCACTATACAGAAGAAAGCATTCATCTACCGTTAGCTCACCTAGCATTACTGAGCTAGCTAACATTCAGCTCAGCCGAGGAGGATGCGTTAATGTTGACATCTCGAGCTGTCACAAGCACGAGCCTCTTGTCCATGAGTAGATGCTCCCTTCCTTCTGTGTGGTGACACAGCCAGTAGAAAAAAATAGTTCCTATATGAAACAGCTCACAACAATGTCTGTGGATTATCTTGAGTAACCAAATTCTGGAACAAGACACTGCTGCACTGAGTTTATCTGGCTCGATTATATTCAAGAGAAGGCAGACACCTCTTGGGGCGATACCTCCAACACTCAACAACTCACAGCAAAACAATCTAGACCGATAAATAGCACTACAGGTAAAACTGACTTTTTAAATGCGTCTCAAGTACAACATGACACTTACCCAACATATTTGTATCCACTGTAGGCGATGAGATCAAAGGTTGAGAGGTCGCTGTGTACTGTCAGCAGGTACAAGCTCAACAGCATCACCAAGACCTCGATGATGATCCATACGAGGGCGGTGCTGGCACACAGTCCAAGAACCTCTGGACTGAACCTTCACACAAAGACAATACACACTCCTTATCTACCTTTTTTGATACGGTGCATATTTACTGAGTCATTAAGTAAATAAGATAAAGATGAAATAACTCACCGTTTCTGAATGCCGAGGGCCATTCCAGCGAGTAAAATGTAGGTTATGAAAGCCATTGCTAAAAGACAAAGATTACAGTCAATACATCTCACAGGCTTTACAAAATGGCCTGTTAGTGATCATTTGGTGTGTAAAGGAAACTCACTTGGTATGTAAAGGTCTGGTGCATTCACATCCTGTCTTGGAGTCAGTGGAGTGTCCCGATGGTAACGAACTTCCCAGTCCTACCAACACAAATAAGAGTACAGTCTGTAGTCAGTAATGCTTTCATCTGAAGGGTTTACAATATGGAACAACTTAACTGGAATTGAACAACAAAAAAGTTTAGACAACGACTTTATGAAAATTAATTTACACTAGATTAGATTAAAGCTCAATGACAAATTAGGGCTAACAGCCGTAGTAGATGATCATTTTAAGTAATGTGTCTGTAGAATTTTTCAGATCATATTTGGCATCTGAGAAAATCCAACTATTAACATGCATGTTACATTCTGACTATGTATGCTATTGCGTTCAAGTTCATTTCTGTCCATAGAAGAGGTTAACTAACCCGTGCTACCATTACTTGTATTATGTTTTTCATTAACATATTGCATAAATAATATTATATTATTGTTCCTCCCATATTTTTAGTTTCTTTTATAAAAAAACAACAACCAAAAATTAGTTGAAAAAAGTTAGATACTTAAATTTTTAGGGCATCTGTGCAGCCTTGTTTATTCGCGGTGTCCATGGAAACGACGATGAACGCAGGTTTCCTTATGCAGAAAAGACTGTCTGTTTACTTTTCTAATAACTTCATTACTGTATAACTCAGAGATAGAGACAAGCTTAATACTTCATATTTCTGATGCTATGTTTATATGCAATTCAAAAATATTGCCGCATTTTCTTTCAAACTAATTTGGTCACAAATGTCCAGATTTGGTTCAGTTGCCCTGTATCACGCTTGGTGTGGAGCTGTTCTGCAGGCTGTGTATAGGTGTAGAGGCAGCTCTGCGTGGGAGTGTGTGTGTTCAGTCGCACGGCCTACTTCTTGCCTTGCATTCTACGAAATCAAGTTCACTCTGGCCTGCACTCTCCCACGCATTGGTTAACATTTTGGCTCTCATTTTGGCTGCCTGCTCCAAACGCCATGGGAAACACTGTGTGCTTGTGAGATCAATTTATATTTTAGAAATTCAGAATTTTAAATATTAGAAAACAAACAAGGGGCAATAGTTTGAACATACAAATATTTTTCCATACTCTCTTATCTTCTCTTCCACATTTATCCACATCTGGAGATGACTAAAATCAAATTCCATACTTTCCTATATTACGTAGGAACCCTGTAAGAACTGTGGGAAAATGCACCAAGACTCTTTAGTGTGGCTTTTTGCACGCCTGGTCCTGTAAGGAAAGTTTGCACTCTGTGTGGATGGTGTATTATCAGGGCACAGAATGTTTTAGTGGTGACTTTATTTACAATCAAAATAAGTTAAAGTGCGTGAGAAATGTCGGAGCTCAGTGTGCATTTATATCCGCACTGGCAATCAAAGCATTATGATGCTTATAAGTAAAGCTGGAGTAGTGATTAGGAGGCTGATTATCTTGTTTGTATGGTTTCAATGTGATAAGTGGGTGAAAATGTGATACCAGGGAAAATTATCAAGCACTTATGCACGCTATTAAATGTTTTGTCCCGTACGTTGATGTAGGACAAAGTCTGACAGAGTGAATGGCTCTGATTACCTGATGTGTGTACGGGAACATGAGGATCATAAGTTTCTTCAATACATATCTGGTGTCGACGGCAAAGAAGTATTTCAGCTTGTTCACAGACATGAATCTACTGATCTGAAAGGCAAAGGAAGTGCAAACATGAATTCAAAAGACGAGCAGCGACAGTCTGCCAAGCTAAATAAATACAGTTGAGTCATAGTCATTTGTATAGAAGGCTGTGGCTGCCCTCAGGATTGTGTATCACTTTGACACCCAGACTATGTACTTTGAATCACCTGTGTATCAAAGTTGCAAATCCAGTAGAGCAACATTAGTTTTATTTATGTGCCATCCACAGGTCATACATTTATGTATATGTTCTACCTTTAATCCTGGGTGAGGAAAATCATTGACTGTTCATAGAAAGCAAACCATGAAATGGTCTTCTTGGCTGAAAACCTATCCACTAACAATGACACTGTCTAGAGATTAATGTTTGTGTTGTAAAAAGGCTCTGGGTGTGACTAATAGCAGGCAAAGAAGCATAGAAAAGCACAAAGTAGTACACTGCTGTGGAGGAGTAACCATATCTATGAAAGAACACATCTGTGTGGTTTTCTGTATTGGAAAAACTTCAAATAATGAACTTGTTGAATCACTTTTTGGGTCAAAAACAAAATAAAATGGTTTGAAATTACTTGCATCTGCAGCTGTAAATCTAATTGCTGTATTTGAGATGACTCTGTGCCCCTATTCTCTGATCACATTAAGAGTTGGGCTGTGTCTTGGTCTACTTGGTCATGCAGCTAGGGAGAAACTTCAAAATCTTGTAAAGATTGTTCAGTGTGTGCTTGGGGGGCATTCAAACCGCATTTATCACAGTCAACTTGTGATTTAATCACCCAAGAATTTTTGCCACATGTGAAAAGTGATGCCAACTGCCCAATCCAGGCCCTGACCTTATTTATAGGTTACCAGGCTAACACCCCATTCCCTCCATTCAAACACATACAGTACCATGTATCATGTCTAAAGAAAACCAATCATCATCCTGTTTTTTCTCACCTCTTTGTTAACCATATCCTTTCCTTGGTTAGCTAATGAGGAGCCGTACATCATTGCAGCGTTGGCCATTGGGTCAGCAAACAGGTTGTTCGACCCAGCATCTGCGTGCATGTCATGTGAGGGTCCTGCCATATTGTACCCAGGAGTGTAGTATCCTTGATTGTTCATTGCTGGAGCTGCAGAGCTAGTGTCGTCAAACAGGACAGAATCTGCAGTGGGGGGAGCTGCACGAGCTCTCGGTTTAGCTTTGGAAAGAGGGACACAAGAGAGTAAATGGCGTACATCTGAATATATATTTTTGGGTTAGTATTGTATTATCCCCAATATCAAATAAACATACAGTGATATCCATCTAATTGTTTATGTTAGTCCTATTACTTAAAACATTCCAACCGTATCAAATCTTTCATCTAAGGAGGAGAGGAACAATACTCTGTGATGATCAAGATAACAAGAGGAGCTTTTTAATCTTATTTCCTTTCAATACAGTTACTCCAAAATTGACCATATTCTGTTGTTAAAATGACTACAGGTAAGGTTTACACTTAGCTGCCTGTTTATATGGTACTGTAAACAAACACTAATGCATGGTAATCAAGGGAAAGGCAGCTCTGTAATAAATTCTACCTTCATGAATGGTTATTTTTTGAAGTCTTGGTTTAAAATGTTTTAGAGAGGTGTTGATTTAACTTCAGGTATATTGTAGTGGCTGTAGTTAGTGGTGCTGTTGAATTGTATTGTATTATACTGCATTGGTGTTACTTTTTTGTCAATCCTCATGCAGGTATGATTTAATGAAGTACTTGCAACTTAAACTCCATTCATTTCTGTTAGCTGTACCTAATAAATGGGATCGTTTACTGTATATTATCAGTCGTGCGACAGCTCTACTTGAACTCTGTCTTCCCCAACTAAGAAATCAGGAAGTAGAAACTATGGACGGATATTTTGCAAAAAATTACAAAAATTTCAAATGACGGTGACACGGTGATTCATATAATTTCCTCTTACTTGCTCGGTATCCTTGATGTGGCAAGTCCATTGTGACGTTCGCTGACGTTAGCTTAAAATAAAAACAATGACACGTTAGCAATATTTGAGCTTATTCAACACTAAGTTAACATTAAACGAGTTAATCCTGGGTTTGCTAGCTAAACAGAGCACTGTGAGGCTACACCACAGCTAACACTGATAGCATTAAAATACCTGAGATAAGTCAAAGGCCAGCTTGCTATACCTTTATGCTAACAGCTACTAGCTAACCTACGTGTAAACTTATTAAACGGTTACCACTAATGCTAACAGTTAATGCTAGCTAAGTTACCTAGCCGGACGAGCTAAGTTAATAACATCACATTTTCAAGTAACACTCGATGAAGACGCACAGGCGATAACATATATCCAACAGTAGCATTTTAAATACCCAAACAGCTTCTCTGTAAGATAATATTACCATTATAAAGTAAATATCGAGCACAGGAGCACTTACCAACACAGCTAACGTTGTTAGCTAGCTACGTGGCTACCAGACTGTTCAGGGGTGATCCCACCCATCCACTGCGGTTGGCTGACTCGAGTGTGCCTGCGTGGCAGAAAACGGTGTAACCGACAAAGTGCACTGCTGTACCAATACACACAGCTAAGAGGTAACGTTACTGCTGGTACTGTTTTTACATGTGTGAGCCGTACTTTCCATGCTATGTCCTATCCATGCTAAACTGTTTTAAGGGATATTAGAGTAGGCTGCAGGTCAACTTTGGGAGCTATGAACTTAAAGCACCTCTGACCAGGAAATGACACTAACAGTGAACAGTGCCACAGATAAGACACCGTTTCCCTCACTTTATCCCAATAACACCACCTACAACATTGTTAAACTAATTACAGGTTAATGCATCAAGTCAAAATAGACTTATAGAAGGAAACAGTTGAAAAGTAATCAAGTACATTTACTTAAATACTCTACTTAGGTCCAGTTTGAGGTACTTGCATTTTACCTGAGTATTTTCATTTTGAGCAACTAACTTCATACTGAAACTCCACTACATTTTAGGAGAACATACTTTGCTCTGATTCACTCTGTGCAATCTATCCCATGTGGTTATAGTTACTAGGCCTACATATTTTGCAGATATGATGACTTCATAAAACTTTACATAAACCTACCACATAGTAGTTTATACAGTGCAGTTAAAATTAGATCCATCTGGACCAGCTGCAATGCTTCAACTTCACTTTTGTAACTTAAAAACATTTGGCTGCTAATATTTAACAGTTGTACTTATGTATTTATGTATGATAATTTGATTTTTCAATTCAATTTTATTTATAAAGCCCAATATTACAAATCACAATTTGCCTCAGAGGGCTTTACAGCATACGACATCCCTCTGTACTTTGGACCCTCACAGCAGATAAGGGAAAACTCCTTTAATGGGGGAAAAAATGGTAGAAACCTCAGAAATCATAATGATTTATACCTTTACCACCTCTACTATAATGGACTGTGCTTTGGGATAAGTACTTTTACTTCTGTTATCTGCACATTTTACGGCTAATGCATAATACTTTTAAAGAAGAATGCCAAGCTGATGAGAAAATAAGGATTTTATTATTTTATTTTATATGTTGCACACTATTTTCTGTATTGTTATTTGATATTAGTCCAATTTTATTTAATTAAAGTCATCATTAACTGATATTATTACTTGTAGACTTGACTTACATACAGTATGTGAGCACCACCTCAACAAACCATGACTCAGACAATCAGAATTTGTAGTGCAGTTTTGTACCATGTTAAAAACTGCTCTGTATAATCTCACTAAGATAATCTTACGCATGAATTGACAAGGTGTGAACTGTAACACCCATTAACCATTTAATTGTGTGTGGCATGAGGATGCTGTTGTGCTCTGTGAAGCACGTGTGTGTGGGTGTGTGTGTGGGTGGGTGTGTGGGTGGGTGGGTGTGGAGAAGCATTTTAGGGTGAGTAAATGGTAATGGAATCTAAACTGCCTCCTTCCTCTTTTGAAAATTGTTAACTTTGGTAGAGACAATGAGAGGTAAAACAGAAAACAACAACTTACTCACATCCTCTCCTGTGGATGTACATAAACTTAAAAACAAACATTCTTTTTTCATTCACCAAAATGGGTGTGTCTCAGGAGCAGACATTTCGTAATCAAATAAAACATAAAACTAACAGCTGGTGGATAAGTGACAATGCAATCAGGGGGGGGGAAGGTAACTGACATGTCGGGACATCTCACAATTAAGAGAAAGCAAGTGTGGCATCACTGCATTCCTGAAGCCTTAGTCATCTGAGCTCACCTTTACTCCATATTCCTTTCATATGATACCACCAACCATCCTGCATGTGTGTGCTCATTATCACAGCGTTTAATAATGTTGAAAACTGAAATGTGAGACTTGGCAGTGAAATGGGCCAATGAGCCAACAGGTGTCTTTGTTAAATGTCACGCTCTTGGCAGTTTGTGTTCATTGTCTCTGTTCTCATTCATAAGTTATGAGTACACTGCAGTCCACAATGTCTTAATTTCTGTATCAATAAGGATCATTAATTTGCACTATTTTCTCTCTTTCCCTCCCAGATTAGATTTTATTGTAATAGAAACTGTATTTGCAATTAACTGTAGTGACTCTTTTTTAACAAAATTGCCAATGTGCTCCCAGAAGAAGAATTAGCAGTAATGTGAGACACTGGTGCAACAGTCAGCAGCTAGCAGAAATCAGCCTTTGCCGGGAACTCTGTCCTTTGGGACTGCAAGGTCAGCAGCTGTTGTGACAGACTAAGCGCGCTGAATCTACAGCATGCAGTTTTTTGAATCTTTAATAGGTGCTATATTGTGCTTGCGAGTAAAAACGGTCGTTGGAACGGATGGTGATATAATTGAGCAGCTTTGTGGCGATGCACTGACTCATCTCCACAGGCATGCGTGCACATTGATGTGGTTTGTGAAGTGAGAGTGACTGCCAAAAACCTCAAGGCAATCAGGCACATGCACCCATCTTTACGCACACTTTGTAATCTATTTCATAACTAACTCTGTACATGCAACCTTGAGATTCATTCAGATTTAAGATGAGTTTAGAGTCGTGGCGGCAGTAGTAGTAGACTTTTTGTCCTCCTGCTGTTTTTCTCATCATAAGAGTATTAACTATTATCAGACCTGACCACTATATGATGAATGAAATGACCATGTAAAAGTACTTTTCAGGAGTAGGTGTACACTTTAAAGCCCACAAGTTCACTTCAATGTAAATTATTGATAGTATACTTTTAATTCATTAATTTATTACTGAACTGAAGATATTTTTAAGGGACTGCTGATGACTGAGCCTTTCAGCTACCCTGGGTGCATTTACATTTGTTTTAATGTCTAATAATATATATTGTCCTTCTCAAGTAAAAAATAAAATTAACTTCTTAAAGTTCTGAAATGGACCTGAAAATGAAAACTAGAAATTTTAAGTTAACTTAACTTGAAATTAACTTTACATCTAGCTAATTATCATAGATTGATTTCATTTAACCCCTGTATAATGGCTTATAGCGTGAATTTAAATCCATTAAATTCACTTTAACATAAGGTTTTACTAAAAACCATACCCATACAAATGTTTTAAACTCTCCATAAGCTCTGGAAATGGAAAAGCAGTGTGTCTGTTTGCACCAATAAAGAGAGAACGAATCTTCCATTTCTTTGTAATTTCATAAAGTTAAATTCTTAACAGTGATAAACTTTTTAAACAAGTCCAGTGTGACTATCACATCAAATAGTGTCCTCATAAATACAGCAAATATTTAAATAATTATAAGGTACAATTCAAATAACCCTTATATATATATTTTTTTTTTATTAATTTAGCCTATTTAATTTTTCCCAAGTAGGATTTACTTTACATACTTCTCCTTAGCGTAAATAAAATGTCATCTCAGTGAACGTACTTCCACGGGAGTGGAAAACTGTAGTAGTAACTCAACCACTGTGTCTGTAGTGGTTTCTGTCTGAGGAATCCCGGGTGCTACTCTCAGGAGGAAACTCTCACCATATATGGTCAATGACGTCACGGCACGTGGTTAGATTCGTGAGAGGTTCCAGACAACACTATTTCCCGTAACTTCGGAGGGGCGTGGTGATCCTATGGTGCCGCTTTAAGAGTTTACAACCTCACAATCATTCCCAGACGTTGGCTCCTAGATGTATGACTAAGGACGAGGGGATGTGCTAAAACTCGTTTTCGGAAGTTTTAAGGCGATTTGAAAAAAAGCGAGGCGACATTTCCTTCCTTGTTCCCCCTTGAAGACTTACCCGTTTGGACTCTACCGACTTACCGCAATAAGGTGGGCTTACCCAGAGTTTGAATTGACACACGAGAATCAAAGTAGTTTCGTGAAACCCGAAGTCTTTATAGCTCCAGCTGGCTCCAGTTTTCATTTTAGTTAAATAGAAAGGATGTATCGAAACTTTGGGAATCAAGGAAGTCAAGGAAGAGGCAACCCGGACTACACAGGCAGCGTCTCTGGGTCAAACTCCCTGGGAAACACCAACACTTCCACCACACAGCAGGAGCAGGTAGGTGAACTTTAACTAAACTAGGCTAGAGATCACCACAGACTGCTATGGGTCTAAAATGTCAAATAGACTTTAAACTAAACTGTGAAGAAGAAAGTTTTAAAAAGTTGTGAATTTAAAATGACAATATAGTAAACCTGTACTGTTGTTGTCACATTATATGTAATTTATGTGTAGTTAAACAACTTATTATGCTGTATGTGTGTGTAATAAGGCAACTCAATATATATTATCTATCATGATAATCTTAATCATTACTTCTATTTTACTTTTTTAGACTTTAATCTCATTTAGGCTTCAGAAACAATGTGTTTTAATATTAATCAGACATTGGATTCTGTTATAATACTTTCACCCACTTTATCTAAATTATTCTTTTCAATCTTTTTTTCTCCAGAAGTTTACAATGGCTGGCAGCAGTCAGTTCGTACCAAGCCTCAATGCCATCACGACCAACCAGGACCTCCAGTGGCTGGTCCAGCCCTCCCTCATGCACCCACCAGGCCCTTCACGATCTCCAGTGCCTCCCTACCCAACCCTCTCAGGGGCACGTCCGCTGGGTCCACCACCCTCCCATCCCCATCTCCTCAGACCAGGGGTCATAAGGGCAGCTGCAAACACCACGGGGTCAACAAGGCGCAGGAACGATGAACATGTAAGAAAGTAGTCTCTAAATAACAGAGTCAGAAATTTTATTAACATATGTTTTTGCTGATATTTAGACACTGATAGTTGTGGATTTCTTGTGTTTCTGTTGTTTGAAAAGTGAGCCGTCAACCCGAGGGAACATAAAAGGAGCTCTCTTGGGAGTCATATATTCCCTAGAGGTGATGCAGATAGCAAGGTGTGGACAGTAGCTCAATCATTTCTGTGTAACCAATGCGTAATATCCTGTAACACTCTGTGTGTCATATCCTTTAGACTTACACATCAGATGGATCCCTTTAGCTTAAGGATAAGATCATGTAGAGGTGTTATTTAACCTATTATTCAAATAAGTTTAAAAAAAGGAAAATTTGGCAAACACACACTGTTTATGTCCTCCGATGCTGTTTACTTTGAGTCGATGTTGACTCAGTGAAATTATCACCTGTGACACACTGTTCGCAAAGATCTGCTCTTTGTTAGCAGAGCAATGTCAGAACAAGAAATCACACAGAGATGTTTAATAGATGCAGCTCAACGCAACTTCAACCCTAAGAACCACTATCATGTTCGTCACCACCTCACTGTCGTTTTTTTGGTTTCATCAGGCACATGTTGGCACACATCCCCGTCACAGTTTTGTTCTTGGAGTTGTTATTTCGTGGTACAGGAAGTCGACTGTCATGTGACTCACAGGGGCAAGTCATGTTGTGTGACTCACACCTGAGTCATCACTGGGGTCTGAGAGTGACTCATCACCCCAGAAAGGGCGGGAAATATTGGATCAACGGCAATTATTCAGTAGGGCGCTGGATTAAGTCAGAGTTAGGGTGTTACAAAGGCACAAAAGCTCAGACGTTTCAAAATCATTCAGCCGTCATGACTGTGATGACTCAGTGCACACACATGGTGGTAGTGTTTCTCCTGTGTCATGTAGTCCATGGTGGACTCCCAACATGTCTCCCTGTACATTTGATATGTGGAGTTTTTTGCCCAAAGCGTTTTCACAGTCCAACTGTAGACACTCAGAGTTTGACTCACTGTGTCAGGGTAACCTATTTTATGTCTTTTAATCTTGTTTCTTCTCTTTCTCATCACAGTTATCCCAGGAAGAGCTGGAGAGACGAAGAATAAGAAGGGAGCGGAATAAACTGGCTGCAGCAAAATGCCGCAATCGCCGCAGGGAGCTGACAGACACACTACAAAATGTAAGTGAAGACTGTAAAAATGTCAGAACATAAAATCTGTAGTGGGTAACTTTTATAAGAAAATAACTTTTGTCATATTTTCTGACACTGTCACTGTATTCACACAGCACTAAATAAGACAGATAATCAGTGAAAAAAGGTTATACTCCACTGCAAAGTCTATTGCTATGTAGTGCTTCTAATGGTGTTACCTTACATGGATTTGTGGACAAAAACCAATCAGAATGGAGTCTCTAACGTAGCTGTCAGTCACTGCTTGTAAACTGTCAAACTAAGCAGTGTTGATCAGGTATGAATAAAGGTTCTGTTACTTTATTGTCTATATCTCACCTCAAATGTTTACAGCAACATAATTTAGTGTACGGTTTAGCTGTAAAATGAGAAAGTTGGCTCGGCTGGTGGGCAGTGCTCTGCTCGCTGTGTCCAACAGGTCACTCATTTTACAGGTAAACTGTACACTAAAATATGATTCTGAAATCATTTGAGGCGAGAAATAAGCAATGAAGTAACAGAAACCGTTTACAAGCAGTGATTGACATGATTGACAGCTGCGTTAGAGACTCCTCGGCTCCGATTGGTTGATTTTGGTGCACTGTGATAGATCGTAGCGAATGCCATGAGAAGTAGAAGGAAGAGGAGGAGGGACGTGATTTTCTTTTCTTGGATTATATGTTTCATGTTGTCCTCTCTGAATGTAAAGTCTTAGGGCTGCTGTGAAACTGTGCCTACTTAGGGCAACAAAAAAGCTTATGTTGGGTGCGTCGGTACAACGGACAACCAAGAAAGGGAGGCAGAAGAGATACCCGCACACCAATACAACTGGTCTGGACAGCCACAAAAAAGGTTCACAGGCATTTCAGTCCGTGACTATCATGACACAGCAGCAAATGTTTCAGTCCTTGACTTAGCTTAAACGCTTGCTGCTGTTTTTTTGCCGCTGTTTTTTTTGACGGATGTTCTTGAAAATTTGACATATTCGTGCATTGATCTCAGCCTGTGAACCTTTTTGTGGCTGTCCAGCCCAGTTGTATTGGTGTGCGGGTATTTCCTCCGCAGACATTTCCGAATGAAGCAACAGTTTCAGCAAATATGACGCAAACATATTTTCATTAAAGTTACCAACTGTAATCATAAGTGCTATATCGTAGGAATCCAAGAAGCTTCTTCAGTTCTAAAGGACTGGTGTGGAGTCACATCAATCCTGAGAATCTTCACTGACATGTTACCAATTGTAGCTCTAATGCTTAAAATATGAAGGTATTGGTCAATGAGTCATAAGAGAATTGACGTAACTGTCTTTCTTCCTCTGCTTGTTATAGGAGACTGATGTGCTTGAGGAAGAAAAGTCCCGTCTACAGAAGGAAATCGCTGATCTACAAAAGGAGAAAGACAAGCTGGAGCTGGTCCTGGAGGCTCACCGTCCCATTTGTAAAATAGAGGACTCCGATTCCGATTCTGACCCGAATTCATCAATGTCATCTTTGGGAGGCATCAAACTGGAGCCACAGGACTTCAGCAATCCCGGACCCTCGACTAAACTGCCAGCAAAGATGGAGAAGCCCAAACCGAAGATAACCCTCCCCACCAAACGTGTCACGTCTGCTGCCTCTGCTGCCACCACTGAATCAGAGTCTCTCCACACCCCGGTTCTCACATCTACTCCCTCTCTCATACCCTTCACAGCCGGTATGGTTTTCACCTATCCCCCTGCCGTTTTAGACGCCAGCACCTCCATCACATCCACTGCCACATCACATCAGGCAAACATCCACCAGTCTCAAGCCCCACAGCCCTGCGGGATTGCTCACCGCCGCAGCAGCAGCAGCGGAGACCAGTCGGATCACTCACTGCACTCCCCGACCATCCTCACCCTGTGATTGACAGCACTGTCTCCCTGGCAAAACACTAATGTTTGTTCCATCATGTGTGACAAGAAGAATCTCTGGGAAACACGAGGGAAATGAAAACGATTGAGATAACCATTTCAGAATGAGCTGCATGCATCAGCTTTGTTTCTTCTCTTTAGAAAGTCGATTCTTTACTTAGATAATATGAAAACTAGTGGCACTATCAGGATATGAATGTTACACTCTTTCTAGTATTGATATAAAGTCTTTATATTTTATAATTATCAGGTAGAATAAGAATGTTTGAGGTTTATTATAAAAGTGTTGCATGCAGAGTTACATAGGCTAATTACATAAGCTTCTTTGGAAACAACTGTGATAACTCCATCTGATAACATATTAACAGCTATAATTCAGAATAATGTTGAATTTAATGACTTTATACATTGTTACGTTATGTTCGGTAACACTTTATAAACTTCCTCACCAAGGGAAATAGAGTACTTATAAAGAAATGGTCCTTATTTTTGTATGAATCTTTTAAAGAATTCTAATATCGTCTATACAAATGATTGACCACTAAGGCTGGGCCGTAGGAGTTAATACAGATGATATGATCACATATTTATTTTTAAGAGTGTAATATATTTTTGGTATTGTTGTTATTGTCTCTGATGAATGCAATGATTTGGTGGGCAGTGCCTTACTTTTATCTTTTGTCAAAGATGTATGACTTCACAGACAATAAAGAGAGAAAGTTCATAACTTTATGTGTGATGGTGTAATGTTTTTGTTGTTATAATTAAAAACAACAACAACAGGAGGATGTGATTAGACTGAAATGCATCTTTTAAACAACACACTCAGATTCAGTTGAGAATTAGTCTGAGTGGGCGGAAGTTTGCTGCAGAGATCAGCCTCTCATTGGGCGGAACGAGCCACCGCTGAAGTCCCGCCCTACCACCTCCGGTCGTGTAGCAGTTTTCAACCGTTTTCAACACGTCCTTTACTAACTTTTGCTGTGTTTGATCTTGCGGGGATGTAGCCATTTTTCTGCCATGGTTCGCGTCCTGTAGGTGATATTTTTGTGGGCGTGTTACACCAAAACCTGTTTCCCCCCCGGCTGTGGCACCGCCCAGAACAATTGTAATTGGTTGAAAGAAGTACAAGCAGCCGGGGCGTTTTTTTCTCCAATCTCAAAGTGAGAGTCGGCCCAGCCAGACCTTTCTTTTCTTGACAAAGGTCTGGTGAGCGAGACTAGTTGAGAATGAATCATCTAAAGGTCCAGTGTGTGGAATTTAGTGACATCTAGTGGTGAGGTTGTAGAACTGCAATGTCTCCTGTGTAATAAGCTTGTAGAAAAACTATGGCGGCCATCAAGAAAACGCAAATGGCCCTATCTACAGCCATCTCGCGTCCGTAACCACATTCTGCACTACATACCCAACATGTGTATTATTGTTCAGTATACTTATGTGTACATAAACAGCTGTATGTATCCCTTTGGACGCACTGATCTGTAATTACCACATCATTTCCTGAGAGCTTCTTTGCTGGTTGGGTACGCAGAGGCTAACCATGGTAACCCACGCTAATTCAAGCTCTACCACTAATTTACAAAATAATTCTAAAACTATATTACACCCAGCAAAGTGAAATCTTCTTGCATACTTACACTTAAATTGAACATTATTGATGTTACAGAGTTGTCTTGGTTTACGTCTATTATGGATGTTGTCTGCTGCACTGCATTGTGGGATATTTTTGCGGATGTCATGTCGAGTGTTTGAATCATATACATGGATTTTAATAATCGTCACAGACTGTATGATAAAGATGGACGACATGGCAGCTCCCCAAAAGTGAAAGCAAGACATCTGGATCACCTCCTGATGGTTGACTTCAGTATACAGTAGGTTATAACCCCTCCTCCATGTTAGTGGATGGGACACAGAGCCAGACTTAAAGGTCAAAGTACATGTCAAATAAATATTTCCCAAAGATGGTTCCTGTCATTTTGGGTAGTTCTTGTCACACTTGTGTGTGTTCAAGTGTCTATTTTTCTGATAAATATGATTTTAAATAGTTATTTGGTGTTATAAAAAAGGGGATTTGACGACATGATTGACAGCTTTGTATGCCAGTTGGTGTGCACATGTTCAGTGACACTGCTCATGATTGGTCGGACATGTGTATGGGTGGGAAGTCAAAATTGCAAGATCTGCTGCACTCTAAAAATAATCCACTGGCTCAACTTAAAACAAATTGGGTAACAATTTGCATGCATCTTTTTTAATAGTTCCAACTCTGGCATTATTGAGTCAGTCCTATAACATGACAATCTCCGTTAGTTTAGTACAAACAACATGATTTGCTTTCACCTCAGGAAAACTAAATGAAGTTGAATCAACTTAATATTTATTCAAAAGTTGGTGTCATATTTAGTGGTCAAATTATTTTATTTAAGATATTATAACTTATTTATTTGAATTCCTTCCAACTTCTTAAAATAAGTTAACTGACTGAAACACATTGACGAAAGAAGCATTATTTTTAATGCCGAAAGCGCTGGCTCTGGCTCCAAATGATGTAACCAGCACAAGATGGCAGCGGCTGTATCCAGGATGATTTGGCTTCATGTTTGTACAGCGGAACGAAGCGGAGATGTGTCGTCCATCTTTATATAGTCTGTGGTTTGTATATTGTAATATTTTACTGCAAACAGTGCATAATTTACGTAGTAATTGTTACAAAACATTTCAGATATACTGAAAAAATCTCACATACTGTTTTAGAAAACTAAATAGTGTGTGAGTATGGAATTTCAGACACTACACACTGGACCTTTAAAGTGTGCAAAAAAGGTTCTTACATTTTGTCAAGTGAACACTGAGACACCAGAATAACCCAAACTGGAACTTGAACACTGTAGAACTGAGATCAGTCACTCTACTGAAGACTAATCTGCATCTATTTTGTGTTTAATCAAGCAAAAATGAGAAGTAAATATTGTCTGGTTGAAGCTTCTCCAATGTGAGGATTTGCTATTCTGATTTATATAATTGTAAACTGAATATCTCTTTGTTTTGTGTGTTGACCCAGAAAAAAAGCAATTTGAAAACATAACCTTTGATCCTGATGAATTATAATGGGCATCTTTTTTTTCTACATTTTATAAGCGAATCGACTAATCAAGAGAATCGTCTGTGATTAAAATTATCACAACCGTTTTACTGACACTCATAAAAGGCTTTGATGGCTGCATTTATCCCGACCAACTCTTGTGACCGCTCTGTGCCTCTCAACTGTGAACACTGTGTGCTCTGTTACAGCGTTTCCCAAAAATGAAATGAATCTCTCGCTAATACATACATGGCTCAGAGGCCATTGGACTGCTCTGTTAAAATGGGGTTAGAGAGAGAAATAGAGATGGAACGAGAGTCAGATTGAGAGCTAGAGAGCATGAGGGGGAGAGAGAAAAATCAGTGTGTATGTGGCTGTCAAAGGACGTCTGTGCATCACTAAGTGGCTAAAAGCATTACTGCCCTCTTCAGCTCTCCAGACTGTGCAAATAGGGATCCAAAAATAAAACTGATGAACATCCATAAAGTCAGCCCGTGTGACATGACGAGAGCATCAATCAAGCGCAGTCGGTTCAGACACGAAGGTCAAAACAGCAAGTGTAGAAATCAATCTTTCATTCTGTGTCACCATGTAAATGTGTAAATGTTGGTTTTTCTGCAAAGTCAAGCACACAAAGAAAGGTCAGAACAGCACAAGGTGTCATACCCACTGTATTTAAAGCTCTTCAATGCACTACGAGCATAGCCCACCAATAAACAGCTAACGACAAAATAAATCTGCTCTAATCCATGTGCATCATCTATGATTTAAACTGAAATCGGTTAGTAATGCTAGTTAATACAGATAAACCAAGATAAAGAAGGGTCAAAGTTAAGATCATCCCGAGTGTTACAGGGTAAATACAAAGCATGAGTTACAGGAGACAAAGCTGACTGCCGCCAACTCAAACAAACCGTGATATGCTAATTGAACATCAACAACAATGCAATAAAAAATGTCATACGTGTGAGTTTAAACAGCTTCAAATAGAAATCATTAAAATGTGTAGACCTTCCAGTTTGATACAAAGAGTTTCCAGTTGTTGGTTTTTTTCTTTTAAAAAAAGTGACAGTTCAGTTCAGCTCTGAGTGAGGTCCAAGGACATCTATCATGTCTGATCCAAAACCTTAACACGTGTGCTGGCTCTGCCCAGGCTCGAGCACATGTACATTATGCACAGCAGCCCCACCCACCCACCCACCCACAGTAAACCTGAAGGGCCTTCACATCAGACTGGTTAACAGGCCTGTACAAATTGTGACAATCATCATGCACATATGGCACTCCAATCCTGTCCTGAGGAAGAGAGTGCATAAAATATTACACATTATTGGGCGTCTAGCAAAAGCAAATATCAAATAGTTTCATTTTTTTTCTTCTTTTATCACAACTCATCTATTTCAGTGCTATTGGAATTCAGTGGACTAAATATGGCTCAAAACTGGATTGAAATGAATCTTTAGATCAGTGATTTAAAGACCCATGGTAACGCTGTCCAGTGCAATAGAAAACAAGGCTTCTACCAGTGTAGGCTAGTCCAGTGCATGAGATAAATTTATATATGTGACCCACTTTTTTGGTCCCATTTCTTATTTTTTTTTTCAACAACAGACCACTGAAAAATGAGAATTCCCCCAAACAGGGGAGTCATTAGAAAAAACACTGTAAAATTTAGATACATTATCATCTGGCAAACATCTATTAAATGTCTTTAAAGTCCTGAAAATGTCAATAGTGGTAGATTCTTTGTCAAGTCAAAACCTGGTGGCACACAAATCTTTGCAGCATTCAGAAGGCCCTAATGCTTTTGCACCAAAATGATTTGCATTGTTTGACAAAGCTTCCGTGTCTCCATCCTGTCACTCACATCACCCCTAGTCTACAGATTCCGTATTCGAGTGGAGAGCTTCTGACATCAGTCATCAGGTGAGCACACCAGGTGGAGCTGGTCCGGGCTTCCCACGCTGCCTGTGCTTGAGCTCCCGTCCCCCAGATCCCGAGCCACCATGCAGGGCAGGTTGAGCTCGGTGGACCCTCCGGGGCTGGAGTCACTCCTGCTGACACACTCCTCCTCCAGGACCAGGCAAAGCTCCTTCAGGTCCAAGTTCTCCTTCACCAGCCCGTCCTGCATGCGCTCCAGGTCGGCAAGCTTTTTCAAGTAACCGCCCAGGTCCTCCCGCATCACTTTGGCCGCGTGATGCCCGAACAGCTGCCATTCCCTGGCCAGCTTCTTCACTTTGAGCCGGTCGTCGTCCAGGAAGCAGCACAGGTCCCGCAGCTCCACGTTCTCCTCCTGCAGGCGCTGATTGATTACTTTCAGTTCCCTGATTTCGAGGAGGTGTCCCTGCAGCTGTTTGTTCACCTCTTTTATCAGCCGTCCTCGCTGGATGAGAGCTGAGATTTTCTCCGACTCCTCTTTACGCAGCCGGCTCACCAGCTCCTCTTTGGAGCACGCCAGCAGATCCTCGTCAGACATCTTTGACAGCTCCCTATTTATCACCTCACCTTCGCTCCCCATTTTGCTATTAAAAACCTACACCTAGAGGGTACCTGAGAATCTATTAAAAGAGATGTAGCTGGATGCTTCAGTGCTCAACACGGAGTCATCACATCCTCTTCCTCTGCACACAGTGTTTTCCAGATGTCATATGCAATCACTACAGCACCGGGGGCCAAATCATGGCATAAACATGTGATTTCTTTATTTAGATGGCTTTCTTCAAGTCCTAATTTGTGCTCAACCCAGTGTCTGTTCTCCGTGGAAGATGCCTTAATGAGGTCGTGTATGAAAACGCACCGCAAACCCTCATTAATGTCAATCTGTCATCTTCCCAACAACAGGCTGTGTTCTCCAAAGGCCTCCAGGAGCACAACTGTCCTTATTTTACCTCCTCTCGCTGTATTTTGAAGACAACAGCCTCCCCGTGGGCTCCTCTGTGCTGTACGGACAAAGGCCCCGTCGATCCACGGAGGCTTAATCCAGCAGCCTCGGATGCACACCCTGCAGATGTTGTGTTTTTACGTCGCTGGCATCGTCTCACCAGGCTGTGCTCCGCTCGCCTCGGCTGAATGAACTCCGTTCCCCGGTGGCTGGAGGATGAGTCCGTAACGGTGCAGCAGCTTCTTCACAATCGATTCATTCTTTAGATACAAAAACAAACAAACAAACAAACAAAATAAATCAAAATCCAATCTCGGTGTTTATCCGCTCAAAGTAAGTGCATCATCTCTGCTCATCCTCTGGAGCTGGACTGTTACCACAACAATGTCCGCCTCCGCCACTTTCACGGCTGTGAATCCGCTAAGCAGCGAGCTGCACGTCAAGCTGGAGCACCACCGGAAGTCAGTGTCAGGAGAATTCAAAATAAAAGCACCGATTTGTGAAACTTTAAAGGGAAAGCCACCTAAATTAAAAAATTACGATATGTTACTTTAGTGGCCTGTGAAAGTTAATCAGTATTTGTGAACATGAGCTACTCTCAAGAAAATAAATCTCAAACGCGTGACGTCATAGCATATTAAGTCTGGAGCTGCTCCATAGACAATGAATGGGAGCCTGATTTTGTGAACCCACATAATGTTTGTTTTATATTAATACCCACCTGACCTTTATTTCTATTGTACATTTTTATTCCTGTATATTTCTGTTGTATATTTTAAATTTTAGTACTACTTATTTTGAAGTATTATCTATCTATCTATCTATCTATCTATCTATCTATCTATCTATCTATCTATCTATCTATCATCTTCAAACTTAACACGCTATGGCATCACAAATTTGAGTTATACCACTCTAGGTATTTGATAAGAGTTGTTAATTTTGACAAGTAGTTATGGATGGTCTTACACCTAAGGGATAGGCCTATATAAGATTATTTTTCCCAAGGTGTGAGATAACATTGTGACATGTAACTGAGGTAAATAACTAACAACACACAAAGCAGAATAAATAAAGAAAGCACAAATTAAAGGAAAAACAAAACAAAAACACTCATACACAAACCCTCATCAAGGTAGCAAATATTATATCAGAAATAAAAAATAGTGATTAAATACAAACATGTATACACTATCCAAACCCCTGCACCCCCATAAAATAAATAAAAATAAAATAAATTAAAATTAAAATTAAAACTGAGAGCAGAAGTTCTTGAACAATCACAATTAATTTCATGAATAACTCATCAACAAATCATTAAAATGATAAGTTTAACAATTTGCTTGGAAAACATGCTGTTGATAAATGAGTAAATACAAAATAAAATTGACAGATAATTTGAAAAAAAGACCCCAATAAACAACAAACAAATAAAAGTGCTCCCCCAATTTGGCTGTTGACTCTTACCAGTATCTATTAATCAAATCTATAGGCTGCCAGAGTGTCTACTGTTACCATGCTTTTTATTTAGCCCCATTTGCTATGTAGCTCTTCCATTTGGCCCACAATGTGCGTCTGATAAGATTTCCTCTGACACCCTTTACATGTGAACGGTTCCATTTCTTTTACTTGTTCCTAAACTGCAGGAATAACACACAGATTTTTTAAAAATTAGAGTAGTTCCCCTTTAATGAAAGAAATGAGAGCCCCTTGTATTTAACTACAACTAAGTGTTCTTACTTCTAATTCATTTTTAATTTAAGCATTAACTTTCACTTTAATTGATGGCGTCTTAATCCAATGCAATGATGTTCCTCCACAACAGTGCTTTTATTTTGAGGGATTTTTCCGGAAGTTTCACTTTTTATGATGACTGCTGCCTTGGCTCGTCGGTTAGATAGTAATCAGACATACTTGTGGTTTCCTTTGAGGTTTACAGTGGCTCTTACATACCATAGCCCTACTTATGGAATGATATTCAGTGGCAGCACAGAGTCGAGCAGCTCAGTGATCCATCTGAGCTGACTCTGACCATCTCAGCCTACATTATGAAAAACATTCAAGATGTGTGCGTGAGGATCTGCTCCATGTGTTCCCACAGTGAGGAGCTTGTGCGCCCCCATTTGGATTCAAAAACATACTTGTACCTTTATCATGCTATGAAACCAAAACAACACGGATGAGCACAACTCGCAGAGGAAATGAGTAGGAAAGGCCTGCGTGAGTCCACTTCCTCTGGGGGTTTCTGTTCATTTGAATGATGTCATCCTTAAAAACTAAAGACATATGACCAGATCTTTGCTGTCCTCAAACCTTAGCCAAACACCAGACAGTCTACATCAATAGGCCCTACACGCCTTTGGAGTCCAGTACAAAGAAAGGTGTACAGTACAATGCAGTTGTGTCATGACTGACTCCTGGTTGGACTCGTTTCTTTTCAAAGAACTCTGGCGGAAAGTGTGACTGCAGGCTTTTTTCCACGGGTTTATGCTGAGGCATTCAGCCACATCCTTCCGCCCTCTGTCCCACCTCTATTGTTTCACTGAGGCCATAACAATGTAGGGTGTTAACCGTGCAAGGGGGAACTGCTGGTGGAATCAGGGTGTCATGTGGGGTTAGAAACGAGAGTGTTGATGTGCAGCGAGGGATCCGACAAAAAGACATGTTGACCGAGTCGTTTTCCCTTATGTTGTGATTTTGAAGGACACATGCAGAAGCACAGAAAGGGAGGGCGAGGAGAGGGATTTGCAGGGATTTATTTAGATTAATCGCCGGAGGAAAAGAGAGCAGATTGTGTACACGCAGCAAGCAGAGCACATGAGGGCCCGGTGCTCACACAGAGGCCCATCTCTCATCCGACACATTTTAAAATAAGAGCTCAAATGGAAGGGCAGAGATCAGGCTGAAAATGCGATGTGGTAATTTGAGTCTTTACATAAGCGTCCATTGTAGTTTTCATCTGGCCATTGATGGCTTTATTTTAAAGGAATGGTAGCCTATATTTGTGTTGAGTGACAGGACTTATAGCCCACTGTAAAGTCATATGCAGTAGATCCCATCTTTGGAGTCCGTTGGGTGTATTATCCTCTCTCTGCATTGTCACTCAAAGGTACAGATGATAAGAAATACGCAGGCCGGAAACTGTAATGACCTCTTCAGGAGTCAGCCTGTATTATGCGCCCTCGGTGTGACTCTGGTTTAGCCAATAGGATTAAACACGGGCCAACTTTACGGCTCACATATACAGCATGTCAACATGGGGCATCAACACTCAGCTGTAGGTTTGGGTTTAGAAGTGGGGAGATACAATAAAGACAGGGGTAATAAAACAACCCAAGGTCTTCCGATAGTGTAGGCCCCAATATTTCTATCAATCTGGCAAATATGATGCACTATTCCTAATAAGATAAGATAAGATAAGATACACCTTTATAACCAGCTTTTATCTTAAATTGATGTGTTCAGTTTATTAAATTTGTCCTCAATGCAATTTTGTCTGTCTGTACATTCACTGGTCACGAAAAAAATCTAGTTGTAACCCAGAGGATAAAACAATATAAAAATAAAATAAATGGGCTATAATAATAATAAGAAGAAGAAGAATTATTATTTTTATTATTATTATTTGGTTTCAGAATAAAAGCCTAATTTCTATAAATAGGCTAGTGAACCTGACAAAAAACTAAAATTTTGTGGTAAACACATAATCCTAAAAAACTTCATTTCGCAAAGTTACCTTTCCAGCTATCCCTGAATAATATCCTACTTAATTTTACCAACTTTTTAATTTTTTTAAACCATATCTTTACTCTGACTTTGAGGGCGAGAGTATTGCTTACTGTAATAAGTGAAATATGACCAAGATGCTGTTTTATGTGTAGGTTCTAGCTATTATATTTTTTAATTTGTTTGTTTGTTTTCCCTTTTGCACTACTAGTACATTTGTTTTAAAGCTACTGTCTATTTGTGTAAAAAAAAAAATCAATAAATAAAGTGCATCAAAAAAAGTTCATTACATATTATGAGTAATAGACAATGTGGTAATTATGATTTAAAAATTGAACATGCAGGTTTTGGCTTTCTACATACAGTGGCTTTTATTGGTACTGCACAAGATGCAATGTATGTGAGAACACTTCCTCTGATTTGCACTCAAACAATATATGATAATTAATATAAAACCTATGATAGCCTGTTGTCAGATGTTCAGGAACATTATACCAGCAAACACTAAATAACTAAAGTTCAGCATAAAATCGTTTTTATTAAAATAAATGTTGTTTTGTTTTGAGAAGATAACTAAAGAAACATTTAATATAACAGTCCATGTACAGTCTTTTTCTCTGACGTAACAAAACCGGAAGTTCGTGTAGCGTGACTGCTGTTGTTGACACTTAGCACCTTAGCACCTATAGCAATACAGTCAGGCTACACTTTAGCAGATGTTCGTGTTTTAAACAACGTCCGTTAATTACTCGATAATGCCGCCTTGTTAATTTGGTGTTAGTCTACCGTTTTGTTGTCTGGTTGTCAGTTTAATCGCAGCTAACGGTGCTAACTTTGTGACGTAGCTAGCATAAGATGCTAGCCTGCAATGGAGGAAGGTAGCCAGTTATGACGCCATGGAAAGAAGCTCTAAGTTTAACAATTAGAATTTAGCTGTATACTTTGTATTTCAGTATTTATCGTTGCTTCGTGCTTTAAACCAGGTGGAGCAACACCCAGAAAACAAGGTATGATGTGTGTTTGGCGCTGTTAACGGCGCTGAGCTAATCTGACAGCTGATTGTTGATAGCTACTTTAGCTAATCAAATGCTAAACATCTCCTGATCCATGTGCTTGTACTTGTTTGCCTCCACGCAGATGGCAGTGGAGCTGGATGTGTTCGTGGGTAACACCACTATCATGGATGAGGAGGTGTACCAGCTCTGGTTGGATGGTTACACAGGTACGAGTCCCACCACAGACTAATGTGGTAACAGTTTATTCAGGACTGTGGACACACTGATGAGTAGGGGTGCTTTTAGAGAGTCCTGGGTTGTTAGAGGTACCATGCAAAGATGCACACAATGTGTTTGTTTATTTATTGTTTTTCCACAGGAGTTTGGTTACAGTCTAAATTAAAATGCAGTGGTTCCCAATCTAGGGGCCAGGGGATAAAGGAGGTTGAATAAAAAGATTGGAAACAAAGAAGAGAAATTGCTGCCACACAAATGATGTTGTATTTTTCTCACTTTTCTTCAGTGTTTGCTCTTTTAATTGTAAAATTAAGGATAGTGATTTTCACCTCCTCAGACTCCTGAAAGCTGTTCAAATGAAACAATCACTCTATTATAGTAATAGATCTCACCAGTGTCAAGGGATTGTGGATAGACACTGTGTTACAAGCAGAAAGTTTGGGAACTATGCACTAAATGTGATAGGATTGAAAATGCACAGTGACTCTTAATAATGAGCTGCACATAAATCGCAGCATTTACATCTACACCCTACACATTAGAAGAAAGCCAATGTTAAGTATACCTCTTGTATTTCTTGTTGAAATGTTTTGCAAAGTATGTGAATAACATCAGCTGACAGGAAGCAAACATGGACACAAGCTGTTGCCTAGCAATTTAATTTTAGTGAAACAGCCTATATAGAGGAACGGAGTGTATCAGACAGCGTGATTACAGATGTATTCAAGCGGACAGTATGAGAAAAATAATGTGTGTTTTTTTTAACATTAAAGAATGTCAATCTTGTGTGCTTTCAAAATACAATTATGACCTGAATACAAGCAGAATATGGGAAATTTCATACAGGTTATTACACTGCAGCCACGACTGGCTCACCAAGCTTGTCTTGATTTATCCAACAGTGAATGATGCAGTGAGGGTACGAATGGAAGGAGGAGTGCTGGAGGAGTATGAGGCAAGTGCAGATGTTCTGCTGAGTGACACCATGGACCAGTACAGGACCTTCCAGATGTGTGAACGTCTGCTGCACAGCCCATCCAAACTAGCCAACCAGCTACTGTTCCAGATCCCACCTCATCGACAAACCATGCTCATAGAGAGGTGCAGTGATGATGCTCTCATTAATTCTCCTTCAGTTATCTGATGTCGTCGCTGTCTGATCTGATGTTTCTGACATAGTAAATGTAGAATCTGTTCTTACAAGTTTCCTCTTTTACCTCCGTGTTTCCTTCTTTAGATACTATGCCTTCGATGACGCATTTGTCCGTGAGGTCCTGGGGAAGAAGCTCTCCAAAGGAACCAAGAAAGACTTGGATGATATCAGTGCCAAGACAGGTGTGACACTAAAGAGCTGCAGACGACAGGTAGGAGCCCTCTGAGCAGCACAGTGACTGTTGATGTGTATTATCAGTTTTAAAATGATCGGTGCTCCCTGATTTGTTACTGGTCCTAATCTGGCTTTTAGTTTTGTACTGGCTATGTGATGATAAATAAACTAACTTTAATTTAACATTGATTTGGGTTTCAGTAATAAGATTTTATTTATTTTTTTGTGTGTGTGTGTAGGATTTAGTTGGATATATTGGCAGCTATGGAATAAAAAGTAATACATATGTTTTCTTTAGTATAATCACCTGAAAATAAGAATTGTTGTGTTTTTGCTATGAAGAATGAGACGTTTATATCTACATAGGAAGCAGGTTCTTGCTCATGGAGATTGCTATGTTTCTACAGTGGCCCAGAACAGATGAACCAGATACTGGCTCGAGATAGGGCCATTCCTGTTTTTGTGTTTTCGCATTGACCACTGTAGTTAGAAACCCCTCTGTGACAAGCAGCATCAGAAAACACTGCTTTATTCAGTGTTTTTACAGGTTTAAATCACCTGGGTCGTTTATTTTGGAGAGGAAAAGACCTCTGCAGATAATTCGGCTTCTAGTAAAAACCTTGTGAACGTCTGGATCTTAAGTTATCAGAGAAAAAGGATGAGCGCATATTAGCAGGTGCTAAACTAGCGGCCCGTCTCCAACATGCCAGACAGTGTTGGAGAAATGCTGATTTGTCGTGCGAAACAGCTTTACTCTTGTCACTGTGTTTTTATCGATGTTAACCAATGGGTTTGTTTATTTTGATAATTCAGCTCCCGGTAAAAATTTTCTGAACAAAAAACACTGAAGGAATTCTAAGTTTCAGCTGGTTGACATCTGCAATCCTCACCACTAGACGCCACTAAATCTCCCTAAATCTTTCACACTGCTCCTTTAACGATTTAGAGAAACACCTTTTATTGTCTGATATTTTTTGTGCAGGTTTTATATAAGTCATGTTGTAATTTTAGTGCATTGCCTGTGTCATGTGTTCAATTTCAGTTTGACAACTTCAAACGTGTTTTCAAAGTTGTGGAAGAGCTGAAGGGACCCCTGGTGGAGAACATACGTCAGCACTTTCTTCTTTCTGACAAGCTTGCAAGGTAATCAGTTTGAGGAGTGGAGTAAAAGCCTCCCTGCCTCAGGTCTGTTTTGTAAAACACTGGTATTGCTTCTAATCTGTTTCGTCGTAGTTTTTATGATGACTCATTACATGGGTTTGTATTTTTGGCTAACTCTAACATAACCACACCTGAAATGGCGGCATTCAGGATATTTAAACAAGTGAAAACATTAATTTCTTTCTGATTGTCTTGTCTTGTTGTTTTAGCTCCTATAATGCCTCCTCTGCTTATTTCAGGGATTATGCCGCCATTGTTTTCTTTGCCAACAATCGCTTTGAGACGGGGAAAAGAAAGCTGCAATATCTCACATTTCAGGACTTTGCTTTCTGTGCTGGGCAGCTTATCAGCAACTGGACCGTCGGGGCTGTTGGTGAGCAGTTTGTCTTGTTTCCTTTGGCCGTTGGCTGCCATTTTTATCTGAGATTTAAGGGACATGTATAACATTTAAATCAGTTATATAACAGATATATTAGTCATGTGAAACTATGTTAATGTGTCTTAGTTTGAGACTTACAGAGTGATTAAACACTGGCGTTAAATCCAAGAGCAATAAAAAAAGAGATTATAGCTTAGACTAAACATAAAATGGGCTAAAAAGAAATTCTTCACATAAGAACCAGATATGGTGATGTATGCCCTACTACTTACTAGTTTGCTGATCAGATAGTGTAATCACAGTGAAAATGCTCTTGAGATGGATTTGTCTTCAGTGAACTGTATTGCTAACGTCACACACTGTGCAGCATTTACACTTTCAGACAGGAAATACAGTTTTCCATTCATCTTTTTTTTCTCAGTGGACGCACAAAGGCTCTCACTGTCCAATACACAGTGCTAACTAACCTTTAACTCAACTACAGTTACAGCTTGTGACTGTACGACTGTGAGTGGTGGGGATAATGCAACAAGACTAATAAAAAAGAAAAATGTCGCTGCTCCTGTTTGGAAGTATTTTGGGTTTAGTCCAGATGATAAAGGTGAGCCAGCCAACATGGATTACACTGTGTGCAGTCACACATCATCTCCGTTCAGCCCATGGATGTCTCACTATCTGCTGTGGCACCAAGTGTCATCGGGTCCTCCTTTCATTATTCTATGAGCCTTAAGTATTTAAATCCAGAGAGACTTGCCTGAATAGGCTAATTGCATATTAGAAACACACACAGCTTTGTAGGCTAAACAGTGTCATACATGCACACATACATATATATATATTTTTTTTTTTTACAAATACAGACATATATCATGTATCTTTGTGAAACGTAAAGGAGGTATGAAGGTATGGAAAAAATAGATAGCACTAAAGTCACTGGTTATTATGAATAAGGAACATTTAGAGCAGTGCCTCCTTCGGTGAAGCCCACTGACCACCAGAGGTCCAGATTCTCATTAGAATGACCATTAATTTAAAATGTAGTT
The DNA here is from genome assembly GCF_006386435.1 of Epinephelus moara. Classification (NCBI taxonomy): domain Eukaryota; kingdom Metazoa; phylum Chordata; class Actinopteri; order Perciformes; family Serranidae; genus Epinephelus; species Epinephelus moara. The sequence continues at coordinate 26,797,537 of NC_065509.1, forward strand.
ACCAATTAGTAAAGTAGAAATGTTTAATTATGTTAGGCAGTTATTAACTGCAGGGAAAAGAATAAGCAGTGATAATAATTATGAGGAAAATCTCTGAAGTGATTTGATGGTGTCTGACTGGAGTTTTCTTTGTAGATAACATGGTGGAGGACATGGACGTGGATCTCGATAAAGAGTTTTTACAAGAGCTGAAAGAACTGAAGGTTTTAATCACTGACAAAGATCTGCTGGATCAACACAAAAGGTAACAGGAACACAGAAAAATTTGCACATTTTTGCTGATTAAATACATTTTTTACTGGCTTTTAATTACAGTTTTATTCATGCTTTTATTGGCAATTTATCTTTTTCCATTCTCTCCTCTCTGTTCAGTCTGGTCTGTACAGCTCTCAGAGGGAAGACTAAAGCTTTTAATGAGATGGAGGCTAATTTCAAGGTGAGAAATATTACACACACACATAATATCCAAAATGCAATCAGTCAGTGACGTCTACAATGAAAAGGAATAGTAGTTTTCTTTAACTGTAACTCTTCTTTTTCTTGTAGAATCTTTCCAGAGGCCTCGTCAACATCGCCGCAAAGTTAACCAACACAAAAGATGTCAGAGATTTCTTCATTGATCTTGTGGAGAAGGTGCATATTCCTACAAAATGTCTATCTTTTCAAGTGTTTCGAGCCAAAGACGGATCACTCAACCCGTTTTTCAGAGGCCAGTTTTAAAGTCTGCCTTTGAGACGGTGTGATGTAATGTCTCCTCCCCTCCTTTTTCTCCCCCAGTTTATTGAGCCGTGTCGCTCAGACCGATGGACAGCTGCGGACATGAGGCTCTACCTCACTCACTACAGCAACTCTGCACACATACTCGACACATTCAAGTGAGTTAATGTGCTTTTTATTCTGTACAGCTTATCAGGTAGAGCGCAGCTCCAACCATGCCGGGGTTATCATTCCCCAGGGGGCCGACCCAGGCTAAAAATACACTCAGGATGTCGCTGAGCTCTTTGAGAAAACTAACCAAAAACCGAATATTACTTCCCCTTTGCTGAGGCTGCTCATGCTTTAAGTTGTATGTTACAATCCTCTCTAATATTGACGTCTCTGTTCTGCCAGTGGGTGTCACCCTATCTCGCCCATGATTTCTTAAACTGTAGTTACCTTGTTTCTCATGCAAACACTCTGGAATGTAGTTAAGGGTTTACACAGCCCTGCACCACGACATGCTTAACAAAGAGATATTCATAAAGAGAAACATAGACCCCCCGCCCTCCCCATTACGCTGAGTGGACAAAGATTGCCTCATTTACTCTCTTCACCCAGATTTCACAATTACAGTTTCTCATGAGACTTGCTCTACCTCTCTGCTGCGTTTACTCACAGTTTGCTCTCTTTCTGTCTCTCTGTCTTGTGCCCCTCAGACACCAGGTTGTGTGGGACAGATACATGGGCGTCATCAAAAGCTGTATCTTCAAAATGTATCACGACTGAAGCGTTTTCTCTGCGGCTCGCCCCTCATTCCTCCCCGCTCTTCCCTTGGTTTGTTTCCCCCACTGAAGCTGTTATCTGTAGCCCTTCATTTTGTGCTTTCTGTGTTTCCAACAGTGTCTGTAAAATTGATTTGTAAATAAAATTAACGTATTTACATCAAAATGTCATCCTGTTTTATGTTGTTGTCTTATCTGCCGTGTTGTATGGAAGAGATGTTCTCGTTAACCCGTTCCAAGGACAAGATTTACTGATCTTGTGAGTGTTGGATAAAGATTAGAGAAGAAGAGAGATACTAATCATAGCGCAGAAATGAACAAGGCAGATTTTAAGGCACTGCTTCAGCAGCCTGCAGCATGGACGACAAACTGTGTGAATGTTTTAAGTTTTAAATACGACCAGCAGATTACACGCGTCATGAATTGAGTCCTTTTCCAGTGTGTTGGATGCAGCGTTATTATAGTTTTGTATTTTCCATTAGTGTTTAATTTTTTGTTTTCAGTTCAGTTTAGTTTCAGTTAGAGTGGGTTTGCTTGTTTCAGTTTAGTTTTTAATGTTTGATATGTTTAGTTTGTATTCGTTTCAGTTTTGGTTTTAGGAACATTATTATACAGTCAGGGGATCTGAACAGGTATCACAATACAAACACAACACTGACAGTCATGTCAACATGCCAGTCTCAGTAAACATCCAGTGCCTCCTCATGTTTGTTGTGCTGACAAATTTGACCCACTTGAAAAGACCAAAACTAAAGATGTTTCCTGTGTATTTGTATTTTAGTTTAGTTTTAGTTAACTATAATAACCATTGTTTGATGTCTGTGTGTGGTCAGGGGAATAATGGACCAACCAGGGGGGCACAGTTGGTCCAGCCAGGGGGTTGTCTGTGTGACTTTTAACAACATCCCCCGTAATGACAGCTGCCACCGCTGCCACCACCCAGAAAGCCAGGACAGATAAACAATGTGAAGTTAAGTGAGGGTTTTTAAACCAAAGATTTTCTTTGGGGGGAAAGAAACCTGAGAAAAATACAATAATTGTAACCCTAATGTTATAAATAGCCTGATTGTGCGCTTTAAAAAGATAAGTGTGTCTATTAAAGAAAATTTGGTCGTAAACTTTAACACATGCAATCTTTTTGTAATTGATGTTACATTACATACATCAAGTATCGTGGAATAATGCTCGCAATTACAGCAATGCGACTGGTGCTCATTTAATTCTGAAGAGGCTCTCATTTTGTGGGGAAACACGAGGGTGACCTTCAAGTTTGACTTCGAGCTGAGTCAGACTAAAACTAATAAAATCTGACATGGGTTAGGCAACATCTTGACCAGTTTGCAACATAACAGACGGCTAAGTTTTTAAGAAGAAACACTGCCGGAAATGATTCCAAGAGCAGTAATGGATTAGTCACGTACAAACAGAGCAGCGAAGTTGGTCAAGAATAATGATAGCATTTTATTTTCTCTTATTTCATCCCAGAAAGCAGCACCGGTTTTATTCTGAGGAACAAGCTGACAAATTTTCCGAATACGTCTCCGCTCTCTCTCTTCCACTCTCTAATTTTTGTCCACATTCCATTAACTTCTCTCTCCCCAGCTATAAATATCCTGCATGTCAGATTGGACGAGAGCAAGGGCTTTAGTCGCTTTATGGAAAAAAAAAAAAAGATGGGGGAGGTAAGTATAGATAGATGGGGGGTAAATGGGAAAAGGGAGGGAGGAAAAGGGTGGGAGAGCTTGGGGCTTTTGCGGGGGTTTAGTTTAAATGAAACCAGGTGTGTTGTGGGACCCGTAAGAGGGGGCATTGGGTAAGAAGATGGGGGGGCAAGTGTGTGAATCTGTGAGTTGTTGTTCCGCCTGCGATTTGGACGGATTTGGAATTTTGGTATTTGGGCCGCAGACCAGGAATTTGCATCCTGGGGGGTCAGGGAGAGGGGGTTTGGAGAGTGGCAGTGCAGGGGGCCAGATGGGGGAGGAGGTCGGGGTGGGGGGGGTAAGAATGGGCTGTCCCTCTCCTCCCTCTCTTCTCTCCGTCTCTTGCCTGCGCTCTTTCTCTCCCTCCCTTTGCATGTGTTCAGCTGCTCCAGCTGTCGGTCTCCCCACTCACTCTCTCAGGGTCATACAGGCAGGAGTTTAAGGGACCACTTCTGTACGCCAACTCAGCCGGGACGACCGCAGCTAGCAGAAGGACACACCGGTCAGAGGGAGAAGACACATCCGAAAAGATTCAGCTGTGAGTTCCCCTTTGTTTCTTTCACATCTGTTAGCGGAGATCTGTGTCAAGAAGACAATGACTCACCACGTTTGCTGAGTTTTAAGACGAACTATCGGAGGTGAGATGTACCTCTTACCCACTTTTCTGGTACAGGCCATACACGTCACAGCTGCACCACTGCTGTGCTCTCCGCTCTGCTACACTTTGCTCCTCACAGGAGCCAAGATACTGTGGCTCACAGTCTGTGTAGTTTGCTTCTTGGCTCCGTGCTTCAGAGACTGTAATAGGGGGATAGACAGGAAGAGAGGTAATGAGTCACAGGGCATGTATTATTGTACAGTATGTTGCAAAAGTTCTTCCACCTCATCCCTCTTGTACAACTCTTAAAGTCAGTGTCACAGTCTCAGTTTAGTCATGCAGAGGGGGGGGGGTGAATTCTTCCTCTCTTTTCCTCTATTAAACAAGAAGAAACAGGTGGCAGCTACAAGAACATACACACACAAACGTCTCTGGATAACATCACAGACAGTTTAGGATGCTGCTTTACGACTTTGACAGTGTATTTTATCACTGTTTATACAGTTTACTCCTAATAGCTAACATGTGACAGCTCCACCATCACTGTAATGACTCAGGTGGGATTATAAAAGCAACAGGAAGGAAGACGAGCTCCCCTGAGAGCAGCGCATCATCTCGTGCCACATTGTATGCATACACTAATACATCACAGCCCTTTAACACCCTTTACACAGGGAGACAGAGCAGTATCAGCAGTGAGAGCACAGAACGGTTAAAGTGTGTGAATTTCTCCCACAGGCCATTATCCATCACTGGCTAAGGAGTTTCCCAGAACAGGACGTTGTGTGTGTGTGTGTGTGTGTGGGTGTGTAAAAGTGACCCCCTAGTTGTGGATTTGCAGGTTCACTGCCACAACGGTAACAAAGCGCAGCTGGAAAGCGCAGGGCCACCATGTTCTCAGGCTGCTCTACGCACAGCCGAGCAGAACAACACAAAGTTAGCTATGTATACACTACAACCCACGATGGTCGTCCTGCAGTTTACACTCTGTGTGTGTGTGTGTGTGTGTGGTCCAACTGTGTGTTTTCCCTGGTCCCCATGTGGTCACTTTTGTGAGCCGCCTGACATTTTGCTTGTTAAATTGTGCTGACAGTGAGAATTTAGAAATGGGTCAGCCTGCTGTTACTGAGGCAAAGACAGGCCCCAAATGGTGATTATATTATTGTTGATACTACACACAACAGGTGTTCGGGCAGGGATATTTTGAGGTGTCAGCGAGGGCCAGAGGTGGAACCCAGTCAGTGTTTTGCAAGTCGCAAGTCTCAAGAACTTTGACTTTTGAGTCCTAAACAAGTCATAATGACTCCTCACCAAAAGGCCATTTTAACTTTACAGAAATCATGAATGCTTTTTGTCATTTGAATTCATTTGTTAAAACTGGCGTGACTGAACTTAATCATACGACAGCAGTGCTGACATTGCACTTTCATACAGCACTATTAACTAATACCACAATTAGCTCATAGCACCCACATTATCTTGCTGACTATGTTAAAACTTCTTCCCCTGTTCTTTGTGCAACCTCAGATGACGAATGAGGTTTGAAGTTGTTGCGTCTTCAGTCCGCATGTTTTGCATACTGCAATTTGGTTTCTCTTGACAACCACATAATTTTTGTATGTGTTTTGTAATTATTTTTGGAATTTTTTCAACTGGTGCTCAGTAACGTGACGTTAGATCTTCATGGTTTTCTCCTAACTTGACTGGACGCTGTCAGATTATTTCAAAGGGAATCTGGGGAATTAAGTGTCAACTTGTTGGTAATTAATAAGATTAAAATTAGTTGATTCAGGAAATTAAGGGAAACAAATTGATTCATGGCACACAATACCCAATTTTTGGGCTTGGGTATCAAGTATTTTTAGGTCAAAAGGCTTAAGTCCAAGACAAGTCACAAGTCACTGGTGTTTAAGTCCAAGTTGAGTTGCAAGTTTCCCACTTTTACTGAGTCTAAAGTCAGTGAATTTGTGACTAAAGTCTCATTAAAGTCCAAGTCAAAACAAATGTCAAAACAGTAAAAAAAAAAAGAAGCCCATCACAAGCTCCCAGAGCTCAACACGTCTTCAGATGTCGTTTTGTCCGACCAACAGTTTAAAACCCACAGATATTTCAAATCATCATAACTGTGAAGCTGACACCAATAAAACATTTAGTATCTTTGATTGAAAAATGACAGAAATGATGAGTCTAGATACTTGTTGATTATTTTGATGTGATGTGGTGTTACAGTCAACCTGTGTTTCTTTACGTCACTCAAAACCCAGACGATGAATTCCTGCACTTGGGTCACATTCCCTGGCATCCTCCTACACAATGAGGGGAGATGAGAGGTTAGGGGAGCAGTGGCTGGAGGTTTGGCACCAGCTTTCCTCTTATGTGAACCATGGGGGGTTTCCCAGAACCTGATACTCTGGGAACCACTGCCGTGGCAGGGCATCCCAGCTGGGAACTGGCGCCCACATCCTTGCCACGGGCATTCCAGAGGTCCACCGCCACTTGATCTCCAGCGGCATCAGGGCAACACCCATGCGTCCCTGCTGCCCGCACTCAGTAGCCAGTGAGTGACTGGACCCTGAGCTGATGGTCAGTTTGTTTTTGGGTGGTTTTGGGCCACATTCTTGCTGGTTGTAAGTGTCCGCCGGGCCAAGTCAGAGAGGTCACGTACTGTGGCTGTCTGATTGCATGGCGGTATGTGTTACCGTCCATGCTTACAGGGTGAGGGCATGTTTTGCTGCATTTCACCACGCAAAGGTCACAAATGGCCGATGATGTCATCCATCAAGTATTTGAGGGTGCCCACGTCACCTTGTGGCCTTCTGTTTCTCTCAAAACGAGACACAACAATAAGCAGTGCCTGCAAATGTGGCCTCGGGAGCTTACATCAGTGCGTTTGTGCACGTAGACAGTCAGTGATTATAACCTTCCCGTCACGTATTTTAACTGGAGCTCACTGACTTTGCAAACAGCACTTGCTCAGAATTTTTTTCATTCCTTCAATTGGTCTGGGGTTTTTTTCGACTCTTTTGGTCTGCGGGAGCTGGAAAAGGTGATTTGTTTATGTTTTAGAGTCAGCTTAAACACTTATAGCCTCTCTCCAGGAACATTAACTGAAGGGTGGTTGTGTGTGTGCTGGGAGGAAAGCCCAGTCCATCAGAATACTCAGCAAACATAATACACTATAAATCTAAGTCAAACACACACAACACTGCACAGAATGTTGTAGTAAAATATTAAGGTCATTTACGTAAGTGAAAGAAGCAATACCACAGTGTAAAATCACTCCACTGCAAGTAAAAGCCCTGCATTCAGAATTCTGGTTGTGTACAAAATACATAAGCATTACCAGCAAAATTAAGTTTAAGGATCCAAAATGAAAGTACTCACTATGCCTAATGGCCCCTTTCAATATAGGGCCCTTACATGCACAACGTCATATTTTGTAATAATACAGTTATTATCTAGCAAAACAAGATCAAAAGTAGCTACTACATAAAACTTCAGGAGCTCTTCTGTTAGTTTTGTTTCTGGACACCTTTGTCATTATTACTGGTGACCTCATGTAAATCCTAGCAGAGCTTGTCATCATTGAACCAGAGCAGGTCTAATCAGCCACGTGAATGAAATCACCTGTGTGGGTGTGCAGCACCTTTAATCGATAATAATAAACATTGTTTCCTTATTAGCTGATCACATTTTGTATATATCTTATAAATTAATGCAACTACTAACTTCAGTTCTCAGATAAATGTAGTGGAGTAAATATGCAAGAACAATATTTCCCTGCTTCCCCAAGCTAACTAGCTTTTAGCATGCTACTTAGCATGGTCCTAACATGCAAGTCAACACAGTGGGCTACTTACTTTAACAGGTTGTTTGTTTCATTTGGTGGCTCAAAATAAATTTTGTTACCAAGTTTCTTTATGCCATTGCTCCAAGAGCTCATAGTCCCGAAGACTCAGTCATCTACAAATAGGCCCATTGGACCAAAAGACCATTTGACTGACAGTGTGGTCTAACAAAAACAAATGTGCATTGCTCCAACGGGCTGTTTGAGAATTATGGTCATTGGACCGTCTCACTATGGTGAAGGCACGGCCTGCCATACTCTGCCTGTGACTGGCTTACCCTGATTATTTTACCCTAACCCAACCAATTACACACCTCATGTTTGTTTTCAGGACACTGGGTGCCAATTATTCTTCCTCCTATAGTGAAGGCAGGACCCACCCTGCACTGGCAAATAGCCGTTGCCTTTGTTGAATGGGTTGGTTTAGGCTTGAGGAGTGAGGTTGGTCAGGGTAAGAATATCAGGATATGCCAATCAGAGGCAGAGTAGGGTGGGTCATGCCTTCGTGTACTGGGCACTCGGACAATTGGGCTTTCAGTCCAGTGGTAAAAATTTTCTGACAATGTGGCACTTCATAATTATGATTCGTCAGAAGAACGAGCAGTCCTTCCTTTTTTATTTTAAGACATGTCAAGAGACATTCATCCATCCATTTTCAACCGCTTATTCATGACTGGATAAGTGGGGGCAGTAGGAAGTCCAGAAGCACTCCAGAAGTCCCTCTCCCCAGCAACACTTTCCAGCTCCTCCTGGGGGAGTTCCCAGGCCAGATGAGGTATATAATCTCTCCAGCATGTTCTGGGTCTGCCCCGGTGCCTCCTACCAGTTGGATGTGCCCAGAACACCTCTAACAGGAGGCACCCAGGAGGCCTTTGGACACGAAAGAGCAGTGGCTCTAGTCCAAGCTCCCTCCAGATGTTTGAGCTCCTCACCCTATCTCTAAGGATGAGCCTAGCCACCCTCCTGAAGAAACTCATTTCGGCAGCTTGTATCAGTGATCTCTTTCTTTCGGTCACTACCCAGAGCTCATGACCATAGGTGAGGGTTGGGAAGTAGATGGACCAGTGAATGGAGAGCTTTGCTTTCTAGCTCAGCTCCCTCTCCACCACGACTGCCAATCCATCTCAGCTCCATTCTACCCTCCTTCATGAAAAAGACCCCGAGATACTGGTAATTTCAAAAAAGTTTCCCCAACCAGTGGCGTAACTAATCTGTGGCAACTGGTAGTGAAACCAGTTTTATAGTGACGGTGGCTGGACAACTGAGTGGGTCATGACACTCACATGAAGTTGCCCTCTTTTAAACCAGTTGGGTTGGCCACTGCAGTCAAGAGCAGATATAATGTATAAGGCCAGGGGGGAGTATCAGAGGGGAGGGCACATTGGCTTTATGACGGCACAGCCTGATACCCCCTGCAGGGCCTAGTGATGAGACAAACGTCATTAACATGAATACTGGGCTTTCATAAGAGGCCTCCCCCAGCTTCTGGCACACTTTACCCAGAGCTGCAACAGCTAATCAATAAGACGTCAACTGTACCTCCACTTAGAGCTTCAACTCAGTAACACATGGAGCAGCCAGTGGGAATTGTAAAGTTCCTCTGTGTAAATCCTCATTTGGACAAACAGCTTTTTCTGTCCGTGAAATTAACATGTGGAATTCTTTACCTACAGAACTCAAATTGGATCCTGATTTCGATCACTTTAACTCAAACTGAGACAGAATTTGAAGAGGAATAAGTTATGCAGTCATGGATAATTTGGTGCTTCCTATTCTATGGTGCTAATTATGTATTGCAGTTTGTGTCTTGTATTGTTCTGCCTGTATTTCTATTGTTGTTTGTACTTTGTGTTCTTGTTGCTGAGTCTTTCCTATCTTAAGGCCCAGCTAGGGATGGGCATTGCTAATTAGCTTAGGCTCTAAATGCTGTGGTGTACTGTGGCAACTTATTTGATAACCCCATAATCGATTTGAGTAATTTTTAAAGAAGAAAGCTTTGATTCCAGCTTCTTAAATGTGAATATTTCTGGTTTCTTTACTCCTCAATGTCAGGAAACTGAAGGTTGTGGACAAAACAAGACTTTTGGGGACGTCATTTTGGCCTTTGGGAAATGCTTATCAACATTTCCTGACTTTTTATACCCCCAAAAATGAATTGATTAATTGAGAAAATAATCAACAGATTACTCAACGATCAAAGTAATCGTCAGTCGCAGCCCTAATTTTACTGAGCGTTGATAAGTCTCTGATGTAGAGTAGATTTAGGGCCTTAAATCTTCTTCATCCACAGGGATTCCTTGTCTCAGTGACAAATTAACTTGTGTCTCACAGACGGGAGCAGCTGAGCAGGACATGCTGTTGTAAAATATGTATCTAATAGCCAGGATTTATTTGCTCCCAGTGACATTACTCTGATACACAGTGAACCTCAGGGGGCAGCGTGCGGCGAGACTATCATTCCACTGAGTTGTAGTCTGCCAGTCTGCAGACACAGTCTGTCCTCTGTGAGCAGTAAATATGAAAGTATTTCTGTTCATGTTGACTTTGTTATTTTCAGCCGAAGGATGGAGTACGTCACAATGTTTATGTTTTTTACCTGGCAGACTGATTCATTCCATTTATTCCTGCTGCGATCAAGGGGGAACTGTTTAGTTAACAAACAGTGAACCAAGTCCAAGACGCTAACTGTTTGTGTTCTGACTGACTACTTAAAAACTGGCTCCAGTGCTTCTTTGCTTCCAGTTGATTTATCCACTTCAGCTGTGGGAGCACTCATAGCACCAGTGTGTTTTCAGACTGAAACCATTTTGTGATTTCTCAGTTTCTAATGTTGTTGTTTTTTATCTCTCCCTCTGATATACAGATACCACGTCTTGGCTGCCCGTGTCATCTGTACAGCAGCGCTACCTGTCTGTTAGCAGTGTGTGTGTGTGTGTGTGTGTTTGTGTGCATGTTTTACGTGTGTTCCCGTCCCATCTCCCGCAAATTAGTGCATTAGTATGCAGGGTGCTTGTGTGTCAATCTTGTGCGTGTGCATATGTGTGTCTGTGCTCCTCCGCAGTGCTATTTCACAGCCGCCCACAGAAAGTGACACCTACACGGTAAGGATGGATGGATCTCTCTGCCTCCTTCTCTCCTCCTCTCACACTCCTTTCTTTTTTTTCCTCCATATGATATATCACAGATTCTTCATGTGGAAACGTTGGCCTCATATCCCCTCTCTCCTCTCTTAGCTCTATTTATGTCCTCATCTTCTACTTGTTTAATATTCCACAGCAGTTTTCCCTCTTCAGCATTTTATAGTAGTCGTAGCTGGGGGTAATTTTAGCTCTAATTCCATGTTTCTTTTAGGCGTCACTTTTTCTTTCCATGCAGCGCACAGCAATACTTTTTTCCCCAGAATGATAATGACCCTTTTTCCAAACAGTGGCCTTAAATTCTTTGTTTCTGAAGTGACATTTGGCTTAGAGGAAAGTAGTTTAAAATGTCACAAATCCTTTAACAGCGGCAGACTTCTTTTCTCTTTGGCCTAGCTTCTTGAACACAGAGGAAACAAGTTTCTCGGTTTCTTTTTTAAAGTCCCACTACTGGGGATATATTATGTATTATGAATATATTATGCAACTACTTGGCTCGGAGGGCCTGTTCACATCTTTCTTTCCATCGTTTTCTCACACTCTCTTTCTCTCTCTGCTGCTCTTTGTAGGAATGCACAGATGGGTATCACTGGGACCATCAGACTGAGCACTGCAAAGGTAAAGTGCTCTTTTACCTGCGTTTATTCCATCTCAGCACCTAATTCTCAGCTGTGATCATGCTGTTGCTCTTCATGTTGTGTCCTGATTTGTTCCTAACAAGTAAAGTTTTGTCTCATCAGACATAAACGAGTGTGAGACCATTCCAGATGCCTGCAAAGGGGAAATGAAGTGCTTCAACCACTACGGAGGGTACCTGTGCCTTCCCCGCTCTGCGTCAGTCATCCCGGCCCCAGAGCCCGCCATCACGCCCACCGAGACCAACCCCTGCCCTCTGGGCTACGAGGCGCAGGGAGACAGCTGTGAGGGTGAGTGTCTGGTTTGTAGGTCTGGGGGGTTGGAGGTGGACAGGTGGCCACAGGATGAGTGATCATTAAGCATGTTTGTGTGTGTGATTGTGTAAGTTTATTGTCGGCGGCCACAGATTGCAAGGGACAGGTGGCTGTAGCAGGTGTTGGGACTGGAGGCTGCATGTTGGTGCAAACTGCGTGGGTGTGAGTGAGTATGAGTCCACGGGGGGCAGACAGACAGTGTAGGAATTTGGAAGATTTCACACCAGGACAGCTGCTGTGTTTTTAAGAATCTGACTAGCAGCGAGAAACCTACTCGCGCTGGAGGACAGCGAGGTGTTCATCTGGGACAGCAAACATGATTCATCATGATGTGATATTCTCAGCTGTCGGGTGCAAATGAGGAGAACAGAGTCGCCATCGTCTGCACTGCAACAGTCACACTGTGTCATTCAGTCACGGTGAATGACGCCGTGATTCATCACAATAACCACATTTCTTTTACATGTGTGTCCCTGTTTCACTTCACCCACAAACACAGATATCAACGAGTGTGAGCGAGACGAACATGACTGCCAGCCCAGCCAGGAGTGCATCAACACACTGGGTGCCTTCACCTGTCAGTGCCCTGATGGTTATCGCAAGGTTGGCACAGAGTGCATTGGTGAGATAATTTGAATTTATCCTGTAACTAAGCAGGCTTAAATAAGGCAACTCAGATTTTTTTGCCACATGGCCTGAGGGGGAAGTTAGTTACAGCTGCAAGAGTGACCTTAATAATGTGCAGGAATGTGAATATCCCTCCTCTGACTCTGTTTCTCCATCTCAGACATCGATGAGTGCAGGTACAGGTACTGCCAACATCGCTGTGTCAATGTCCCTGGCTCCTTCTCCTGTCAGTGTGAACCTGGTTTCCAGCTGGCAGGAAACAACAGATCCTGCATCGGTGAGTGACGCCCTCTGCAACGAATTATAAGACTCAACTTTCACAGCCACTGTCTCTGAAATCAGGCAAAAAGTCTGCAAAGTGTAGCTTCCACTCAATTCAGTCTTACAGAGATCGTACTCAGGCTTTTGTCAAAACACACAGAACGTAAAGCCTTTGAAAATGTAGTTAAGAATATTACAGATTTCACACATCAAAGTGTGCTTACAGGTCTTGGGGAAAACTATTGCTTAAGTCAGTGCTTATGTCAATAGTCATATAAAGTCTATAAAGCCTTGACTACAAGTTTGAAAAGAAAAAAGAGAAAACATGGGGGTGCTCAGTTGGAAAGAAGTGAGCTTGCCAAACCTCTTTGGATCCTCATCTCTGCTTTAGGCCAAAGGTTAGAGGCTACATTAGAGGCCACTAGCATAACTAAACCAAATCTTTAATGCAACTGTCCATGACCAAGTTGCATTGTTGGTAACATAAGCACCAGAGGAATGCGTAGAATTAAAAAAGATGATGTCTCTGGTTCTGCTGCATCGATTTGGATCTCTTTTTCAAACTGTCCCTCATGAGTCTGACAATATTACAGTAGTGTGATGCTAAATCAGTAAGGCACACCTGAAAGTATTTCTCTGTAACATTACATGACTACATAGGTTGACAATTTACGTCAAGATATCAGAGGAAAAAAAAATAGTAAGGGTGTTGCTCTTCAAAAAATATTATCACATATTCATGGACAACATTTTAAAACTTTCTGTGACTTAAGGATCCATTTTTTTTTTTTTTTTATGTATGTTTACTTGTCTGGCGTTTTTCAAACATATCATATTTACAGGGTTTAAAGCCTGTGACTCTGCACCAGTCCGTTAGAACTGAAGAAGCCTCTTGGATGAGAGGCGAAACGTCCTCAAGAAACTCAAGCAAGTCAAGTTGCCTAAGATATAGCACTTAAAATCAGATTCAAACTCTATTCAAACAGAATTTCAGTAGCTGGTAAACATGAAGGGAGAGACGAAAACACATCACACATCGAGGCACGTTAAAGCTACCTTGCATCGACAACTACAGAAAATAAATTTGCTGTTATGTTACATTACTTGGAAGGTTATTCACGGAAGATTACTAACACAACAAAAATCCATGACTTTTACAAATTCCATGACTTTTTCGGGCCTAGAAAATGTGATTGTGAGACTCCATTACCCTTCCAGCGAGTCTGTAGCACTCGCCATTGTGGGTGTTACTTCTCATTGGTTATCTGGCGCACTGCTTGACAACAGCATGACATTACTCTTGGGACTGACTAGCTAATTGACTCCCCCAATAGCGCTCATTTGTAATTTTTTATTATAACTGAGAAACCTCTGCTTCATGACTCATCAGTCACATCGCACTTGGAGGAGTTAGTTGGATTCAAAGGTCTGGACTCTGGCACATTTGACACAAACACACAGAGCCCTTCTCGCTCTGACCCAGTGAGGAAAACAGCACGGACAAAAAACTCTTGTGAAGAAACCAAAACTGTTTCAACTCTGGCAGAAAATTGTGTATTAATTTTGGACCCCATCACTCACAGTAACGAGCTAATTGAGAAAATATGTTTGCAGGGCCTTTGAATTTGGTGATTTCTGTCTTCAGTTAAAGTTTTTGATTAAATGTTTTTGGGATGTGTGTGCTCTTTGACTCTGTCAGCATTTAAATGAAACTATTAAATCTGCCTCCCTGCAGATGTGAATGAATGTGAGATGGGTGCCCCCTGCTCTCAGAGGTGTTACAACACATACGGCACTTTCCTTTGTCGCTGTGACCAGGGCTATGAGCTGGGGCCTGATGGCTTCGCTTGTAACGGTAAGAAGGATTAATACGAGTGCAAATTTCACAGTGTCAGTGATGCCAGCCTGCTCTGTTTTTTGTTCCCGTTCCACCTTTAACTGTGAACAATGAATAAAACCTGAACTTTTCACTCGGCAGACATTGATGAGTGCAGCTACTCCAGTTACCTGTGCCAGTACCAGTGTGTCAACGAACCTGGGAAGTTCTCCTGTGTGTGCCCAGAAGGATACCAGCTGCAGGGCACCAGACTATGCCAGGGTAAGCACAAACCCGCCTCCATTTCCTCCCAGCACCAACACCTTCCTCTCTGTGCTTTCAGAGTTACAAAAGCTGCACTGATTCAAAGGTTACTCATTCTTCGACCGCAGCTCCGTTCAAATCAGACATCATCAACTGTTTTTCTCTCCTGCAGATATAAATGAATGTGAGACAGGTGAACATCAGTGCACCGACACGCAGACCTGCGTGAACATCCACGGACGATACCAGTGTGTGGACACAAACCGCTGCCAAGACCCTTATGTGCAGGTGTCTGAGAAGTGAGTGACACCTCATGAAAGCCCGTGTGTGTGTTCATAAGCAAACATGCACACTTCACACACCTTTTCCCAATTACTAAAATATGTGCTGGCCATCAACTCTGAATATAATCAGCCCCTGTATTGAGTATGGCTCAAGCTGCAAGATTACCCCAATTACTTTTTCCACGTATGAGTCCAACTTTGCAACCTTTTCTTCTGAACATGGTCCAGTGCAATAAGAAAACTATTACACTGTTACAAGTGTTGGATTGGTAACAGGTGTGGGTCACTATTAACAAATCCCAGATGATTTGGTCATATAAAACGTGTTTTAGAAAAACATGAGGGAAAAAATGGCTACTGTTCAATATTTTTTAACATTTTATAGGAGAACTTTGCTCTCAGTTATATTACTCCCTCTGCTGGCTGATATATGAACTACTGTTAATGTTGTCTGCACCAAATCTTACTACAGTTTGCAGTTACTGTACTCACCTTACTGTGTGTGTGTGTGTGTGTGTGTGTGTGTGTGTGTGTGTGTGTCCGTGTCCAGCCGCTGTGTGTGTCCTGTCAACAAGCCCGTCTGTCGAGATCTGCCTTTCTCCATCGTCCACCGCTACATGAGCATCACCTCTGAGCGCTCCGTCCCCTCCGACATCTTCCAGATTCAGGCCACCAGCGTCTCTCCAGGGGCTTACAACACCTTCCGCATCCGCTCCGGAGATGAAAATGGAGACTTCTACATCAGGGTGAGAACTGTTAAAGAGCACAGAGAGGAGTATGATTAATAATTGTTCAAGTTAAAGGGACAGTTCACCACAAAATCTAAAACGCATAGTTTTCCTCTTATCTGTAGTGCTATTTATCAGTCTGGATTGTTCTGGTGGGAACTGCCAAATATTAGAGATATCAGCTGTAGAGATGTCTGCCTTCTCTCAAAAATAATGGAACTAGATAGCACTTGTCTTGTAGAACTCAAAGCACCAAATAATGAATTTGTACAAATCAACAGCAATGTCTCTTTCCAGAAATCATGACCCAGTTACTCAGGATAATCCACAGACCTTGTTGTGTTACAGCAGTTTCATGTAGGAACTATTTTCTGTCTACCAAACTACACCCGCTTACCAAATCACCGTGCAGAAGCAAGGGTGCATCTACTGCTAGCTCACCTACTGTAGCACCACTGAGCTAGCTAATGTTACAGATCAACTGGGGAGAACACTATCAATGTTTACATCTCGTGCTGTCACGTAGAGTAGATGCATGCTTCCTTCTGTGCAGTGATTCGGTGTGCTACTATGAAAACTGCTGACAAACCTGAATCAAAGTGATGATTCGTGGCTTGTTTTGACTGTAAGGAGCGGCTCTATTATATTTGTGTTCGGACCTGTTTGTAATTGACAAACAGAGTGAAAAATTGAATTTCCCCTCAGGCATTAATCAAAGTATATATATATAAAAAAATATTTAGGGTTTGATGGATATGTTGGAAAAACACTGACACTTTTTATTAAACATCGCATATTTGTCAGGTAGTGCTGTACCCTTCACGTTATGGCAGTTCCTTCCTGACTAAACCTACTTGAAATGTCACCCATTACACTGCATTCTTAAGCAGTGCATCCTAACAAAGGAACTCCTAATACAACGTCCAAATATACTGAGTTTCTGTTACCACTGAATAAATCTGTGTAGGTCCGAACACGAAAAAAAGCTGATTAGTGTCAAAGAAGAACTTTAAGATGCTGTAGATCGTGTGGTTTTTGGTGTGTTAAACTTTGTACTGTAGAACAGGTCAACACTGCCTTTCAGTGCAGATCTATTTAAAGGTACACTATGTAGGACTGTCGGTTACTGTTTGCCAACACTCTTGCCAGAAAAAGTAAAAGTAAAAGCCAACCCTCAGATTCACTCTTGTTTGACATTTCGCCTTGCTATATTTGCTTTTTTTTTTTTTTTTTTTGCGCTGTGTCTCTTGGATGCCTGCTGCTTAAGCTCTGGCACCTGGTCACTACCTTTTTATAAAGCCCCGACCTCATCTTAAGGTTTTTGATTCAATCCAAGCCTGCAGGAGAAAAGTGTAAAACCACAAAAAGATGGAGACCTGTTCTAACTCTTCTATTCTATTCTAACATTTTCTAACTTGACATCATTATGAATAGGGTCCCTCTGTATTTCTTGTTGCAATGTTGCAGTAGATGGCAAGGAAACTATCAAGAAGGAACAGTCATGACAACAGTGACGGTATTTGAGGAGCCAGACTTTGGTGTCAGTTCTATTGAAGTTAATAGGGAGGGCACTGCAAATCACACTTTAACCAATCATATCTTTGTTGTTTCAACTTTTACTAAAAATGCTTCCACCAGAATAAAAAAAACACACAATGTAATGTAGATTGATGTTTTTATCTAAATATGTGCATGGTGTGGTCTCCAAACAGATCATGGCTCTGTTCGTCAGCTGCATCTCAGCCTCTGCTGGACAGAGCCATAATCTGTTTGGAGACCGAACGAATGAACAAAGAAAATGAAGAAAACGAACATGTCAGTCAATTGAATATTTTTGGCAGCTCTTCCATGCACCAAGTGTAATAAAGAACCAAAGCTACCTCATGTAAGCTTAGCTCTAAAAATCAGGTTGATGCTACACTGAGTGACAAACGATAGCTATTGGTTATCTTCTAAGACACTGAGGTGATTATAGCAATGAAGCAAAAAACACCATATACATAAATATTAATAATAATATGTACATAACTAACTGAAAAGTCAACTAGCGTTAACCAACTTAAGGATGAAAAAGCACTGTAATCACTTCAGTGTCTTACAAGGTAACCACTCAGTTAGCCTGACTTTTGGAGCTCAGCTAATGTCAGGTTGCCATGGGCCCTTTTTTAAATTTGGTGCTTTGAAGAGCTGCCAAAAATATTAAATTGTCTGACATATACTGTCTTGCGAAAGCGAGAGGTTATGATAAAGCTCTGTAGAGCTGACCGCCCTCCTCCTCATAAAGTTGATGGTGTGTTTCTTTACTTTAGCAGCCAGCTAGGCTAAGTGACTGGCTAACCTCGCTATTTTAAGAGTGAGTTCGTTATCAAAATGATCAATAACACCAAACACAAACAGTAAATATGATCAGCAATATGTACAAAGCTAACTGTGAAAAATCAAGTAGTGTTCACTAACTTAAGGTGGCACTTAAGGTTGGAGGGGAAAGCAATGTTAGCCACTGTAGAGCTGACAGGAAGTAAAAAGACGTGAACTTTGAAAAACAGATTGTGCAAGTAAAGAATTCCTTTATGTAAAAGTATGTAGTAATATGCTCACTAACATTTGTCTTGTCTTCTCCAGCAAATCAATAATATCAGTGCCATGCTGGTGCTGGCCCGCGCTGTGTCGGGGCCCAGAGAGTACACGTTGGACCTGGAGATGGTGTCAGTTAACCCTCTGCTCAGCTACCAGGGCAACTACCAGACCAGCTCCGCCCTCAGACTCTCCATCTACGTCGGGCCGTACTCCTTTTAAAGACGAAGAAGAGTGGAGGGACACAGAGAAAGATGGAGAGGGAGAGAGAGCTGGGGAGATAAAAACGGAAAATGAAGCTGTAAAACAAAAGTGGTCGATGCAGTTCAACCAGTCACTGTGATGTTACACTCTTTATACACTTTTTGTACGTCCAAAGAAAGCCACACATTTCTGTCAGCCATATACATTCAGTACAGTATACAAATGTAGCAGTAATGTCTAACAGATAAATAACAGCCCTGAAATAATTCAGATTTGTTCCCTTGTGTTTAATGTGTTATGTTTACTGTTATTTTTTACTCGACACCTATCTGACAGCAGCATTCTGTGGTCAATGTGTATGAAAAGGGATTTTATTTTCTTCACATCTGCTCAGGGTGATAACAAATCTGTGTGACATATTCCCCGTCTGTCTTCAGGTGGAGATATTCACGCCCAGATTAATCTGTTTTCACCAGTTTACATCCTTATCTGCGGCTCCGCTCTGTTTGTCACTTTATTCGTGTCAGCCCCGTTTCCTGTTGACAGACGTGATTCAGTAACCACTCAGATCAGACCTCAGCAATCCACGCTCCTCCGTCACCCTCCACTGTTCATTCCTATGTACAAGCGCTCCATCACTGCCTTTTGTAGGTTTGTCACATTGCTGATTGTGTTGTACTTTGTTTTTTTTTTGTCTAAGATTTAAACCCAAATAAAACAATATACCTTTTCCTCTGTGTCACAGTTACTACAACACATTCTTATTTATCTTTTTATTCTCATTCTCCAAAGTGAGGATTTGCTCCTTTTTTCAGTTTTTATCATTATAAACTGAATATCTTTGGGTTTTAGATTGTTGATCACCTATAGAAAGCTTCTTGGGCTCTAGGAAAATTAAAATAGTCCCTTTTTTTTAACTTTCTAACATGCTGCAGACAAAACTATTAATTAGCTATTAAAAAAAAGCTACTGCCACATAAATCGTTAATAGATATTGGTTACAGCCCTGAAAATAATATTCTTCTAATATTCTTCATTGACAATGTGCTAAGAGTTGGCCGATCGTTCCTGTGGAGGCCAAGTATTATCTTTAAATGATGTTGTTCCACACAAAAGCTCAGTGAAGTGACTGAGTGCTGCTCTTTGAGGGAGTTGGGGCAGTTTACCTGATGCACATTCATCAAACGAGCCAGTTAGTCTTCATCCTTTGAGTATTTTCTTTTGTGGCGGAAAAATACTGTTTGAAAACACTTCCAAAAGAGGGCAAATCTCACCCTTGTGTCACTTGTTGAAGTTTGTTTTTGAGGAGCTCCTTGTTGCCTGTTTAGTAAGGTGTGTTCCTCCCTTTGGCCTCAGGGAGGCAGTAATGAGCCTGTAATGGTATGGTGCACCACAGTGAAGCAAGGTAGACTCCACAGAAGAAAACTTACTTGGGCAAATAACTCCAAGGTGAGGATTATGCTTTATTTGTACAGTATTTTTCTGTTTTACAAGAGAAAATACTTTACAGAGCTCGTCTCCATGAGAAATGGAGACTGCCAGCAGATTAGATAGTCCAAACAGGGACTGTATGATGTCACTCTGAGCTCTCTGACAGGCAACACCATTATCTGGTCCTGTCCAAGCTCCAACCCCCAGGGGCTGAAAAATAGAGCCAGCGCACAAGTGCAAAAAAAAATGCAGTTCCTCAATAGGCTTCTTGTGGCTGGCTCCAAAAACTCAGTCCCCGTTCACCCCCATGTTGAAATGCTCAGCTTTACAGCAGAAATAAACATGTTTCCAGCCTGGTACAAAAATGGGTTTGGTCCCTGAAGCTAATTTTCCTGTAAATGACAACTATTGGGGGACTCACCTCACATTTTAGTCAGGCTTAAGGTTTTGCAGAGTTAAGGGTGTGGCCGCTTTGAGTGTCATGCTGTCTATGGGGAGTCACCATATATAGCCCATTTTACACTGCCTGTTCAAGGTAGGAATACTACGCTGTTATTCTGCCTTGCAATTCTCTACAGAAGGTATGACTGCGGAAAAGGGGGACAGAGTTGTTCTACCTTTAAACCGTCAGTGGATGGAACAGTGCCAAATCAACGTCTATGTTGAAGAGACAGCCCGCAGGATGACATATTATGTGCGCGACCCACCATCAGGAGATGTAAAAAGCAGCTAGAAGCATTTGGCAGCTAACACAAAGAAGAAGAGCAGCAAAAGGAAATGTCAGCAAATGGGAGCCAATAAGGTCGGGGAGCGCCTTATTCCCTGAGCAGGATGAGATTAACCGTCATATGACAGGGACAATAAATGCTTGTTATTGCCATGTTATGCCATTTGTTTTTGTTTAAAAAGCATCACCCAACATGTATGTCACATGTCACACTAGAGGCCAACCTTGTTGTGTTATACATCACGCCCATTACAGCTCTTTTGCTTCCAGAAAGCCGGCATGCTATCTGAGATCACACACTGGGGTGGCATTATGCTGGTGTTGTTTGGTTGCGTATAAAAAAGCAATGCCCGTGTAATGATGGGTCGTCATTGTGGCCCTATCGCAGGATCTCTGTGTAAAAAGGGCTTATGACTCAGATCCAACCCTCACTCCTACACAGCTCCACCCTCTTGACTCAATATGGTCACTTCTGGCTCCAAAAACCCAAGACAGTGACGGCCAAACTGCCAAACTCAAGGCCTCAAAACGGGAGCCCACAAACCAAAGAATGACATCATGGTGGCGACATCCATTATTTTTATACAGTCTATGGTCCTGACCTAAAAGTACATTTGGGCTGCCTTTAAATTGTACTTTTGGGGCGCCCAGTAGCTCAGTGGGTAGAGTGGCAGCCCAATGTAGAAAGGCAATGTCCTTACCACAGCAGCCGCCGGCTCGATTCCAGCCTGCAGACCCACCTTCACACCTCAAACTGTCCTGTCATTAAAGGCAGAAAGCCCAAAAAACAATCTTGAAATTGTACTTTCACCCAATTAAGGAGCAGATACTTAGCAGTGTGACACAGTCTTATGTTACAGCCCACCTGACCAACCTGTCAGCTTCACCTGACACGGCCTGCTCAGTAATCCAACCACCATCACTGTTTGTCTGGTTCCCTAAATCTGTGTTACAAAATAAAATGGTGTCAATGTGAAGTCGTGTGTGAGGGTGCAGCAGGCAAGTCTACAGGGTAACTGTTGTTTGTATGAGTTCAGCCCACGACGCAGAGAAGGCTCGACTGTGTGTTCCAGCGTATCAGAACCACCCCCCTCTTCACCTGCACCCACACACTCAGCACAGCCCTCTGTAGCAAAATGTATGCGCTTCTTTCTTTAACATCATCAGCTCACAACAACCAGCTAACAGCTAACATCATCGTGATTTCTGTCCTTTTAAACGTTTCTGTCCCGTCCTAATATGCAGCCACGTTAGTAAAATATAAAGAAAGATCACTGCCTCATTTAGATTCCTCTCTTCTTCTCTAATGATCTAAAAATGTTTCATTTCTGCAGCAGGACGAGTTAGATCACAACGTCCTAACGTCCTTAAATTGGAGAGGAAAGGCAAAATGGCTGCAGTTTAAATGAAACAGGACTGAGGCTCTGCAGCCCTCTGTTCTATTTTTACTGTCACAGCACTTCACTTGTGTGTTAACTGATTCTCCTGACCCACAAAAAAAATCCTAAGGAAAAAGAGAGAGAGGGAGAAAAAGAGAGAGGGGAAAGCCCTTATTTCACAGTCCACTGCTGTTTGCTCCGCCCAGTCCTACACACAAACACACACAAACACACCACACACACCTCCCATCTGTCCTCACTGGGGGGTGATGACTCACACACACAGGCCTGTTTTATGTAATCGGAGCAGACAGAGTTCGGCCACCAGGGGGCAGCAGGCCACACAGATCTCCTGTCAAAGCAGCAGTCCAGGAATAGCAACAACCTGAGGAGAGAGTGTTGGTTTTATAACCTAATTGACTAGTGAGCCTACATTTTCTCCAGTTTTCCATGAACTCATACACCTGTGGGAGGAAAAAGTGAAGGCAACTTTGTCTACTTTTCACAAATTATGTACCGCACAGCGACTACAGCAGCGTACAAATACTTTCCAAGCTCTGAAATATGTTGTAGCGCAGACTTTTTCTTGCATAACCTGGCATCTTGTGATGATGCAGAACAAAGATGACAGAGCCTGGCGATGGTGTTAAAGAGTGCAGTAGGGTAGGAGGTGTGCGTGTGTGTGTTCACATTAGGGGAGAGAAGTGGTACAAGTCCCCTGGCACTTCCTGTTGGCATTCAGATAGAAAAGAAAACCTGACTAAAACAGGATGACACCGTTATGGGTGTAATACTGAACGAGCCTACTGGGCACAGACCCAGGGGCTCGATGGGTCAGGGGGCCACAATGAGGCGTCGACCAAACACAAAGAGACGCAAAACAACCACAAAGAAATGCAAAACTACCTCAACGAGATGCAAAATGACCACAAAGAGACGCAAAATGATCATAAAGAGACCAGAAGGAGATGTGAAACAATCATATAGAGGCCTGAAAACAACAAAGAGACGCAAAATGACTACAGACACTCAAAACAAGCATAACGAAACACAAAATGACTCTACAGAGACATTAAAAGGCCACAAAGAGATGCAAAATGACCAGAGAAATGCAAAACAACCACAGAGAGATGCAAAATGACCATAAAGAGACACCAATTAACCATATAGAGGCCTAAAACCCACAACAAAGAGACTTAATGACCACAAAGAGATGCCAAATTACCATAGAGAGACGCAAAATGACCACAAAACACCTAACATTACCACAGACACTCAAAACAACCACAAAGAAACACAAAATGACCTCAAAGAAATCCAAAATGACCAGAGACACAAAATGACTTCAAAGATGCCAAAATTGATGACAATGAGACTGAATATGACCACAAAGACACACAAAATGGCCCCAAAAAGCCCAAAAATGACCACAAAGAGATGCTAACTTACCACAAAGAGACTAAAAATGAACACAAGAGATACAAAATGATCTCAAGGAGACCCCAAAATGACCACAAAGACACCAAAATTGATGACAAAGAGGCTGAAAATGACCACAAAGAGATGCTTAATGACCACAGAGAGACTAAAAATGAACGCTAAAGATGCCAAATGACCTCAAGGAGACCCGAAAATGACCACAAAGAGATGCAAAATGACCTCAGAGACCAAAAATGACTTCAAAGACACACCAAATGGCCCCAAAGAGCCCGCAAAACAACCATAAAGAGACGCAAAATGACCTCAAAGACACCAACATTGATAGCAATGAGTCTGAAAATGACCACAAAGACAGACACACAAAATGGCCCCAAAAAGCCCAAAGATGAACACAAGAGATGCAAAATGACCTCAAGGAAACCCAAAAATGATCACAAAGACACCAGAATTGATGAGAAAAGGGCCTGAAAATGACCACAAAGAGATGCTTAATGACCACAGAGACTCAAAATAAACACTAAAGATGCAAAATAACCTCAAAGAGACCAAAAAATGACCACAAAGACACACAAAATGGCCCCAAAGAGCCCAAAAATGACCACTAAGAGATGCAAAATGACCACACAGTGACTTAAATAACTGCAAAGAGATGCTAAATTACTATAAAATAGACACAAAACAACTAAAATAGATGCAAACTGACTAAAGATACACACAAAATGACTTAAAATTGATGCAAAACTACCGAATAGAGGTGAAAGACAACCAGAAAGAGACACACAACATTTGAGGTAGGTTTGTGTTGTGTTTCAGTCTGTGTCTTGCTAGTATCTAAGGGGTGGGGGGGCCTTTTACATGTCTATGCCCAGGCACCCGCTGTCTCATAATCCGTCCATGGACACTATATTAAACACAGTGGACACAGAGGAGATAGAGTGTGAGTGTGTGTGTGTGTGTGTGTGTGTGTGTGTGTAAGTAAGAGTAGTAATAGATTCAAATAAAGCGTTTAAAATGCATGCATTTGTGCAGTAGGTCCGTGTCTGTGTTTATGTGATTATTTGTGTCTCTGTGTTTGTGTGTCTTCGTGTGCGTGTGTGGGTGTTACCATAGGAGAGCATGTGTTTGAGAGTGGCATTGCCCACACAGACGAGTAGGAGGAGTGTTTGGGGTGGCAGAGGGGAGTACTGGAGCGCCTGGGCCTCATTTTTTACTTGGCACCTATGCTGGAGTATGAGCTCATTTCTGGGCAAGCCGTGCCCTGTAGGCCGCAGTGGGGGACGGCGTGGGACCGGAAGCAGCGAAACGAAGGCCGATGCGGGGCCAGAGTGCACCAAACACTCCAGTTTGATGACACAAACATGGCGGACAGCAAAGACACCTTTCCTTGTTACATAAATCTGTTTTGTCCCTCAGTTTGAGACATGCTGCCATGACAGAGAAGCAATCTGTTCCCCAGGTTTTCTGCTTTGATCTTCTCCTCTTGCATTACAAAAAGCTCTCGATGCCTCCCCCCTCCACTACACTACAATGCAGGTATTATATTTATGAATGAAAGCGCGAGGTGGAGTGTCATTTCCCTCCACCCACAGCCCCGGAGCACTGAGATTAGTTCATTAACGAAAGAGCGGGCAGTGGAATCTGTAGGACATCAAAAACAGGCTGCACAATACAAAGAGGGCCGGGTGATTAGGGAGTGTAAATTAGTGAGGGCATGAGGCAGGAAATGGCTTGCTCTTCTGGATATTTGCATACAGTATATTAAACAGATATATGGAGAGAGGGTTATCAGAGAGGGAGGACAATTACACAACACTACAGAAACAATCACACCAGGGACTCATCTGAAAAACAAGATACTACCGGCTCTCACAGATGCATTATTTCATACAAATGTTTTGCAAAAATGTTTTTAACTGCTTTTCCATAGAAACATTAAAGTTACAATGTGTAATTCACGTGGTTATTTATTAGCAAGTATCAACTATAGCTTTCATAA
Source organism: Epinephelus moara (assembly GCF_006386435.1). Classification (NCBI taxonomy): domain Eukaryota; kingdom Metazoa; phylum Chordata; class Actinopteri; order Perciformes; family Serranidae; genus Epinephelus; species Epinephelus moara. Next base: position 26,822,981 of record NC_065509.1, read on the forward strand.
ATATATATTTACTAAAATGTAATGTAATTCACATACAAATGGAAGCTTTCTCTTAGGCTTAGAATGATTTCTCTATATATACACAGGCAGGGTATGCTGGAGGCTGCTGTCTTGCGTCACCATATTTGAATACAGTGGCCGAAAGCGATATACGTGCTTTGCGTTAACCTAGAACTTGCCGTCACTGGAGAAGGTGAAAATCAATCCGGGGCGCTTCTGCGTGAACCTGCATTGTACTTTTATGATTCTGTCACACTTTAAATGGAGGAGCACACACATGTTTTGTCCCATAAGAGGGAAACCACGCCACCAAATAAAAGAAAAAGATCAGATAAGCGAGGACGGGACAAAACGCGAGTGAATATCGGCGTTGCTTATTTTATTTGAACTCCTGTGGAAGAACACTCTGGAAACGCATATATTAAAATCGTACCAACCTATATTTGCCGCACTGTGCCGTGACTATCACATAAAACATGTTATTTTAGCATTACTGTGCTAATGTTTGCTCGTGTTACCAAAACAATTAGAGATAAAACACTCCCAACACATATCTCACAGATAACCTATATGTCACTGGTAAGCTATAACATATTGTAGCGTCCGCCAGGACGTGTGGAAAGGATGACGCAGTTATTCAGCAAACCACCGTTTATTACTGAACAGTACAGGTTACTGTTGGCCGTAACCACGCCAAAACAACCAACAAACAAGAACTTAGCTGTAACTCCAACTGTGTACTCCTGCTCTCTCCTCCAGCTCACTCATACACACACCAGCAAGCGCACTCACACAGCTCTCATTCCCGTCACACTCGCACCCCGCCCCCCTACCTATAGCCTACTCATTCAATCCCAAACATGCCATTAACTCACAGAACATTGACATTATAACAGAACATTTACTGCAGGGTCGCTACAACATCGTAACATGGTTTCGATTCCTACATAAATACTCACCTCGTCGCTAGATAGGCCTACTCCTGAAAAACTCAAAAAACTCGTGGATGGATCTCTGCTGTCTGCGCAAGGCTTTTTATCCTACGAGGCCACCGTCACTTACCCGACGGGAGGAGCAAGTGAGTGAGCGCGAGTGAGCCCTGCAATCTAGAATTTGACCGCTGATGTCACTGTTACTCACCATTTTTACACACTGAGGCTTTAAGAAAAACTGTTGCACAGAAATACAGAAAAGTGCACTAATCTTAAACACTATTGTTAAAAGCCTACAGTATCAGATCAATCTACAGTATAGCCTATATATTGTAATGGCAAGAACTTATGTTATTTGACAACACTAAGAGGCTGTACTCAGGCACGGTGGCGCTCTGAGCTAAATGCTAACAAGAACGTGCTCACCAGCTCAGTTGCCAGGAGAAAATGCTGGAATTGTACATTTCTGAAAACCAGGGATACCTTACATTTGTACATTTCATAAAGCCACGTAGTTCTGATTGCATTACTATGAGCTGACTTTGTCATGAGGATATGAAGGGTGGGGATGGTGGATAGTGTGACACTATGCAAGATGCCTGGCAAGCTGCAGACCACTGTTCAAGACCAACAAACAACAAAATTGGTTGTTTTTTAGCGAGACATCGGCGGCATTTCCAGCAGCGATTATGGCACCAAAACTGGGTGTCTCTTACCGAGATATTGTTAGCATTTCTAGCTGCAAATGTGGCACCAGAACCTGTTTTTTTATTAGCGAGACATCGTTGGCATTTGTGGCACCAAAACCGGGTGTTTTTTAGCAAGACATTGCAGCATTTCCAGCCAAGATTGTTTCTGGTGGTGATTGTGCCACCAAAAGCAGATGTTTCTTAGCGAGACATCCATGGCAAATACGGTGAAGACTGTGCCACCGAAAGCGGGTGTTTCTTGGTGAGACATTGGCAGCATTACTGGTCGCAATAGTGGTACCATAATAGGGTGTTTTTTTTTAGCAAGATATTGGCATCTTTTCCTGTGGCAATTGTGGCACTGAAACTATGTGTTTCTTATCGAGACATCTGTGGCATTTCCAGTGGCAACTGTGGCACCAAAACTTGGTGTTTTTTTAGTGAGACACTGCAGCATTTCAAGCCAAGACTGTGCCACCAAAAGCAGGTGTTTCTTGGTGAGACATTGGCAGCATGACCGGCACCGACTGTGCCACTAAAACCAGATGGTTTTTTTAGCAAGACATCAGCAGCATTTCCAGCAATGATTGTGCCACCAAAAGCAGGTGTTCCTTCGCGAGACATCTGTGGCATTTCGAGTGGCGATTGTGCAGCCAAAACCAAGTGATTTTTAGCAGAACATCAGCAGCATTTCCAGGAGTGATTGTGGCACTAAAACCGGGTATTTCAAACATTAACCACAACGTTGATAAAACATAAATAAACATTACGTTTCAAAATATTCGTCACATAATAGTGCACAAATGTTACATAAACATAAGTACGGACATCGCCTGCATTTCAAGCGGCAACTGTGCTACATAAAATGGTTTTTTTTTTCCATGACACATCCAGCTGTGACTGTGTGGCACCAAAACCAGGTGTTTCACACGTTAACTATAGTGTTGTTACAACTCAAAGAAACATAAAGTTTTAATATATCCATTTCATAATAACATACAAATGTTACATATCCATGGTTTGCAGAAAAGGTACAATGCCAGCAATTATTCCTGCCTAGTTTAGCGTGTTAGCATGCTAGCATTTGCGAATAAGAACTAAAAACAAAGCATAGCTGAGGATGAAGGGAACGGTAGTTTTGCGGGTATTTCATCACAAAATAAAGTATGTAATAAATATAAGACTGTGACCCAATAATGGCGCTAAAGGAAAAGTCAGGGAATCTGTAGGGTCTGTAGGATTCATCCTCTTAGGAACAAGAATGAACAAGACATTTAAATCTACTTGGACAGAAATGTTTGAATCTCTACAAACATAATGACTCTTGATTTTCAAATATTTAGAAAAAAATCCAGTGGATTTTCTTCCTATTATTTCTAATATGAACATTTGTCAGACCAGAAGTGACCCCCACATATCACACAGAAGCTTACATGTGATACGCTCTATAAATTCTCACCCCTGTAATACAACAGGAGTCATTTCTTGTTAGCTCTGGAAATAATTAGCTTATCAGTACGGTCCAATTATAGGTTCAATAGCTGTGCATGTTCATTACCTCGGGTCAGTGTAATCTCCTACGAACACAGTGGGATTTTAGCGCAGTGAGCAGGATATTGGGTCACATGTCAGTGATTAACAACAATGTAATTAAAGATATGACTGTGCAGGTGTCTGAGAGGATGACAGCATGCACTCTGCAAACAAAAACACAGAGGCTCCAAAAATGCATCTTTATCTATGTTTGTCATTCAAACAAAACTTAAGCTGAGATGCAGAGAGCCTTGGATGGATTTATATAAGGCTTTAAGCTAGACCTTACCCATGCCTACTCTACCTTCAATTTCTTTACTCATTGCGTAAATGTGGTTACCAAGAAACGACAACGTGTTGCTATGGGTGAGTGGGTGTAAAGCGGCAAAAGGGACCAATGCTGAAAAGACATTCAGCCCTGAGAAAAATAAGAGAAATGAAAAACTGAAAGGTATGTGAACGGCAGGGAGCAGAAGCTGGGGAGGAATTTTGTGAATCACAAAAACACAAACTGATTGTGAAACAGATATTTGGGATGTGACTTTTAGCTGCAGAGAAGAAGGCAGTGGTGCAGGAAGTATTCAGATCCTGTTTAATTTTAAAGTAAAAGTACCAAAAAGACATAAAAATACTTACAAGTATACTTAACATTATTTTATCAGCATGATACTTCATGACTGTTCCTTATGATGACTGCTTGTTAACCATCTGGAGCCTGTCAGTGAAAAATAAACATGTTTTATTTACAATAACATAACTCTAGTCATATATCATGTAGAGAGTTTTATAATTTGATTTCCCACATCCTCCTGCTCTATTTGTGTGTATAAATAGTGATACAGTACTTTTCACAACCCAGAAGAGTTCTATAATTATCTTTCAGGGATCATCACTAAAGATTTGTACATCTTTATTGTGTTTGGGTTCCTGTCAGCTTTATACTGTGTTGAATTGACAAAATGAGACGTCACAAATGTAGCTGCGTTTGCACTGATTGATGTGGGTTAAGGACAGTTAACAAGTTGCTATATAAGGACAAAAATGAAAGCACTGAAAGACAAAACTAACCTGGGCTCCATTAAACATGATTTTGAATTGATGACATGTTTCAGAAAATGACGCATTACTTCTGTTAGTGGTTAAATATAGATATTTCCATGCTTTATATCTGTCTTTCTTTATCTAACCCCTCCTACATTTCAATGGCCTATTAGGATTTATTTTACTGGAGTTTCATACCTTTTGTTAAAGGTTTGCTGAAAAGAATAAGGAGTTGTGTAGAGCCAAACATAACTAATGCCATCATGTACGATAACATACTGTATATTTATTTGTCAATCAAAAATACATATTTCTCCTCTAATCTGTAGTGCTATATATCAATCTAGATTATTTTGGTTTAAATTGCCAAATGTTGGAGATATTGGCTGTTAGTTATAAGAATCAAGAACCTGTTTCAGCTGAGAACCATTTCCAAATTGTCTGATCCATCAGAGTCGTATGCCTCTGAGCTTATTCATTTCTTTCATTGATGCTGGCATGTTTTTCTAACAGTTGCTCATTGGAAAACAATGATGTCATGCCTCTACACTGCTTGAAACTTGCAACAACAAGGAGTCATGGCAGAAAGGAGGCAACGGTCCAAAGCATGGTTTCATCAGCTCATAGATGAGAGGCTTGTGCTAGTGACAGCTAAAGATGTAAATATTATTGGCATCCTCCCTGGCTGAGCTATAATGTTAGCTAGCTCAGTGGTGCTAGGTGAGCTAGCAGTAGATGCACACTACTGTCTGCATGCTGATATGATTGGCGGGTGTAGTTTGGTAGAAAGAAATCAGTTCCTAAATGAAACTGCTCACAACAAGGTCTCAGGATAATCTTGAGTAACTCAGTCATGATTTCTAGAAAGAGACATTGCTGTTGAATTTTTCAACTGTATATTTTTGACGCTTTAAGCACCATAAACTGAGTGCTATTGAGTTCCATTATTTTTGAGAGAAAGCAGACATCTCTCCGGCTGATATCTCCAAAACTCACACCAAAACCATCTAGCAGCCCAGTTGTCTACAAGAAAATGTTTGTATGACATGTTGCTGCAAAACACAAATTCATTACATTTGCACATTTTAATGTTTTTAAAGTGATATATAAAATAATATATATGCTGACTTTTGTCACTGGGAGGTGGAGAGGATGGTGGACGGCATGTCACCCAGGCGAAACGCCTGTCAAGCTGCAGACCATTGTTTGAAACCAACAACAGCAGTTGTTATTTGGCAACCCTTTGCAGCATTTCCCAGCAGCATCTGTGCCACCAAATGTGGGTGTTTTAAGCCAAAACATGACCTTTTATTAATCATAACAGAATGGTCTTTGTGCCAAAACCTAACCACACCTTCACCACAGCGTTGTTAAGACACAAAGATTCAACGTATCTGCTATAAAATAATGTAAATATAATGTACCTGTGGTTTGTAAAAACATATATCACTAACATTTTTTCTTGCAATTGGGTTAAGTCTGATAGACAATATATTTTTCATTTTTAAACAAAGTGTTCCTTTAAGTAAAAGTATGACCAGCATATGTACCAATGCGTAATTATCAAAAGTAAAAATATTTGTCAAGCAGTTGAAGAACCCCTGTCAGAGTTAAATTCTCATTTATTATAATAAAGCATCATCATAATTGATTTATAAACATGTAAGGAAGCATTTTAATATAACATCTGGTTGAGGCTGAGCTGTTGGTCAGTTTAAAGTGTCTCCGTGCATTATATTTTATAACCCAATCATGTGTTATATCTTCAAACTCTTAATCTGCAAAGTAAATACATTTATCCAAATTTCCGAATCCAAATTTATCCGAATGCAGTGGAGTAAACAGTACTGTATTTCTGACTGAGAGGCAGTGTACGATTATCAAAGAGCAGAAGTACTAGTAACTGGAAATGGTACCTCATAGAGTACACAAGTAAATTTCCTGGGACGCCTCACATACGTCCAGTAACTCGTTACAGTCTCTACTAAAATAGATCAAATCTCTCTTTACGGTAAAAACAAAACAAACCTCTAATACCCACAAAAATCAGGCCTCTCAGCAGGCAATTAGGAGACCACAATATTATTATATTTTCAACCCTGCTTTTTATAGGTATTTCTAATTTAGTGTTGTATTACCAAATTGATATGATAACAATATTCAATAAAAGGAAAAAAGGCTTCCGACAACCTGTTACCTCTTTTCCAGCTTGGTGCCCTCATAAAAGTCTGTGTTGTGTTTTCATGTATTTTTGGAGCCCTATAGATAGAGAGCAGGCCTCAATGGGGAGAAATGAAGTAACTGACCCCCATCCATTCACGAATCAGCCCAGAGTGAATGAATCAGTAAACTGCTCGTGACAGAAGGCAACACAGAAGGGGGAAGTAAACTGTAATGATAGTTATGTGAGGGGGGTCATCTGATAGGTGTCAAAACGCCAGGTCAATGGGGATGTATTTTGAGCGAGGACAGTGAGGGAAAAGTGGACAAACGGACCGAGTCTAAGAAAATAACGAGGTACAAATATGGTTTATTGGGTGATATGAAGCCCATTTAGCACATCTGTTCCTCCCTCGCTCTCATCAGCCCACTCTCCGCTGTCGTTATGCAACACCTCGCTCTATCTGCTCATCTCGAACATATGCCTGGATGATATACGTTCAAATTAACCCCGCATGTAAAATGTACCCATATGTCACGTACGCGGTCTTTTGTCTTTGATCTGTGCTTGACCTTTTGTCTGAAATCGAAGCCGAGAGTTAATCGAGGGGAGCGAGACACACACGGGAGGGGAACGGGGAGAGAAAAAGGTAGAGAGGGAGTCTCAATGAAAGATCTGCTGCTAGGAGGTCTCTCATGATGTAACACATCTACATCACGTCACCATGGCAACCCCGCATCAGCACCAAGTTACTGTGGGGAGAAAGAGTCAGTGTCTGTGCTGGTATGTTACAGTAAAGTCTCTGCATGTGTCCACAACAAAAAGAAAAGACATATGTTCGCAAATAACTTGATATTAGGAAAACAGATTTTATATAAAAATGTGTAATTATGAATATTAAATGAATAAATGCTAAAATAAAATTTGTTTTATTGTATTCAAACGTTATAGTGATGCATGTTACAAACTTCATCTTAAATGTATACTGATACTGATTTTATCCTTGAGCACAGACACAGGTTTAATCTCACACAGGACAATAAAGCCTCTCGCGGCGGACTCCGTCCTTAATAGATATATCTCGGCTATTTACAGAGTTATTGTCCCCATGTTCTCCTGTGAGTCTAAGTATAATCCGAGGGACCTTGGGGAGACAGAGAACTCTGAACGCAACTAAAGAGCTCTAGTGAAAAACTTCTGCCCCCTGTTCTGTGCCCTGCCTGCTAAAAATAAACTGGATATTGAAAAGCGAAGAGAAAGGTACAAGGCTACTGGCTCACAAAGCCACGCCGAGAGAGGGAGGCAGGGAGTGATGGATAAAGGCGGGAGGTGAGGAGCGGGAGTGTGGGTGGAGCTGTGTGTGTGGGTGTTTGTATGGTTCGTATTCACAGGGTGCGTCTGTCTGTCTGTCGACGGTTCTGACAGGCTTCGAATAAGACAGAGTGACATGTAGTCGGAGGGAGCAGATACCATGCGTGTTGAGATACCGCAAAGATACTGTGGACATTCTGATTATACACACGAAACTGTACTTATTAAATCCACAGTGTTATTTCACAGTTGCTGGCATCATTGAGACACAATTTGAAGCCAGAACTAATGAATCTTACATTTTCTACAACACATATTCGGTTCCTTGATCATGACAGGGCTGGAGATTGTCCCAGCATGCACTGGGTTTAAAGATAGGATTAAGCTAGAGCAGTGGTTCCCTACATGAAGGGTTGGGACCTCTAAGTGGCGATGATATAAATGTGAGGAGTTACGAAATGACTGAAATGAAACCAGAAAAAAAGACTTTTGATATACGAAGTTGTCCTTATGTTTTCATTGTTTCCTCAAGTCTTTGCCTTTTTCTTATAAATTAATGAATCAGAGCTCAAAAAAACCCCAAGTTGTTAGTACACATGACTTGTTTTATGGCGTGACATGTCAGAAAGGTAGCGCACCACTGACCCAGACTTACAAATCCATCTGACCTAGATGTCTCCAGAGTGTAGAAGGAGCACCCAGAGGCCCACCTGCTCTTTAAACATACATTTTTAAAAACGTTCTCAGTCCCAAACAGATCCTGTCATGATCATTTTGGTCTCCCTCAGGACATAAAAGCTGTGGCATCATGGAGGCATAAGGTTCTACAACATGTACCATGTAACCACAACTGGATTTTTAATGCATGTTATCCACCTTTTATCTAGTTCCCCTCATCTCCCACACCACTACACTGTATTAATTTTCCTTGTATTAATATTGTTATTTGATCAGATTTTTCCTGGATACTTGTAGGTCTGATGGAATGATGTAGAAATACATAAAAACAACAGATACTTAAAGGGACAGTTCACCCTAAAATCATAAATACACATTTTTCCTCTTACCTGTAGTGCTATTTATCAGTCTAGATTATTTTGGTGTGAGTTGCAGAGTGTTGGAGATATCAGCCGTAGAGATGTCTGCCTTCTCTCCAATACTTATCTCTCAAGATAATCCACAGACAATGTTGTGAGCAGTTTCATCTAGTAACTATTTTCTTTCTACCAAACTACACCCACCAACCGTATTACCATGCAGCAGAAGTCCATGAGTAGATGCACTCTTCCTTCTGCACCCATGGGTGGCAGGTGTAGTTTGTTAGAAAGAAAATAGTTCCTACACGAAACTGCTCACAACAAGGTCTGTGGATTATCTTGAGTAACCAGCTCATGATTTCTGGAAAGAGACATTACTGTTGAGTTTTTCAAATGTATTTTTTTTGGCACTTTGAGCACCACAAGCTGAGCGCCATCTGGTTCCATTATATCGGAGAGTAGGCGGACATATGAAAAACAAATACATGTATTTTTGATTTTGGGGTGAACTGAATTTGAATTTATCAGCACACAAGATGTGATAAAAACAAGTATATAAAAATACACATGGCCGGGACCTCTGTTGCATGTCGTAACACCATTGTTTTCTCCCCATGTTTGCTGTCTCTATCTGCTTTTCACCATCATCGACAAAATGCCAAACAATAATCAATCAATAAATCCAAAAAGTGGCTACAGTAGCTTTTTGATTCACTGTCAATGCAGCAGACTGTATGATAATATGAATTAATCCCTTCTCGATGTTTAGTTTCTACATTGTTTTTTTACAAAAGCAAAGCCTAATTTTGATAATGCGTGGAACTGATTACTGAAATCTGCTTTTTATAATGTATCTATTTGTTAGGTTATTCAATAGGAACATTATTTAATATGGAGAAACAATGCAGCAGATGTAATGCTCAGGTTATGGGACGTCTATCTGAAACTAATTTACAGCCAAAAACCCTCGTTAGCTTTTTAAATTCACTTTAAACATCAGATTCGGGGTAAAAACAACAGAGCGGACTGTTTATTTGTGTGTGTATTGTACATAACTCTGCATGCATGCGCATATACGCAAAAGTATGTGTATATGTACGCAGTATCGAGTGGTGCATGTACTATGTTTGAAAATCTCATTCTAGTTTTTAGTATGCGACGATTCTGATATCACACTAATGTCCATCTCTCAGCTCCCCAGTCAGTTCCCCTCTACCTCTCTGTGTCCCTAAATTTCTTTTTCTTCCTCAACTCTCCTCTTTACTCTACATCCTCTCTCTCCCTCTCTCTTTCGCGCTCCCGCTTCGATGCAGGAGTGGGAGGTGTTGCTAGGCGACAGATTAGCTCCTTCCTTTCAAGAAGCAGAGCACAGACCTTGACTCTCTGGGTGTAAAAATAAACAGAAAAAAGAAAAGACAGTCTTAGAGGAAAAAGGACAAGTATCTTTCACCTCTGGCATGAGATCCTCACTTTTTTGTGTTTACCCTGAACCCCCCCCCCCCCCCCCCCCCCCGCCCCGCCCCATCTCCTGCACTCTTCACCCTGAAGTGGTCCAGAAATAATTCAGGTATTTATAGCCCCATTTACATTTTTACAGATAAACACAATCTATCGCTCATCGTCAGAAAAAGTGTTGACATTTTGTCTGTAATGAACTTTCATAAGTCATGCTATGATGGAGCTGCTGCACAGACTGATGATCTGTCCTCTCTGTTCCCTGCGATGTGATGACTAAGGTTGTGGAGGAACATGCTGCTCGTCCCTCATCCGCAGTTTCAATCTATGCCAACGGCCGAAGCTGTGAAAGTCACACCTGTTGGCGACTGTACGAGAGCGTGTGTGTACAGAAAGAGCTAGAAAGAACCCTCCTGCGCTTTGTGCATCTGCTCTGTGTGTGTGTGCGTGTGTGTGTGTGTGTGGAGGATAGTGACAGAGAGTAACTGTTGGTGAATGAGTGTGTAATCATGTTAACAACACAGCAAATGGGTGTGAGGAGCACTGCGAGAGATTAGATGAGTGAGTGAATTTAAAAGGTTATGCAAGGTAATATGTGAGTGAGTGAGTGAAAGAGGAAGCAAGTTAAATGCAGTGAGTGTGAAAGCAGATTAACACATCAGAGAGTTAAAAAAGAGTGAATGCGCAGTCAGCAGAGAAAGTGAGTGGATCTGAGGGTGACCAAGGTAACGTGTGTGTGTGTGTGTGTGTGTGTGAGTGAATCTGGATGAATGAGTGAGAAAGTGAGGGTGAATATGGACAACAGAGGGAGTGAGTAACTGTGTGAGTAAAAGGGAGAGGGTATGGGTGTGTGAGTGAACCACTGAACAATAAAGTTAGTGGGTAAAATGTGCTTGAAAGAGTATTTAAATAATGGACAGTGAGAGGAAGAGCACCTTAATATGTGGGTGAAAGAATGAATCTGAATGGGTGAATGAGCAACTAGATGTATTGAGTGAATGCAAGAAAGTAAGAACTGATATGTGTGTGTGTGTGTGTGTGTGTGTGTGTGTGTGTGTGTGTGTGTGTGTGTGTGTGTGTGTGTGTGTAATGTGTGTGTAATGTGTGCAAGTAAATATGTAAGCGAGCGAATGAATGAGTGAAAAAATAAATGTGTGGATAACAGAGAGTGATTGTGTAAGGAATTAAATGAGCAAGTTAGTGTGTGAATAAGTCAGTGAATGAGTGAAGCTATGGGTGATTGAGTGAGCAAATAAATTAGTGTCTGAGAAGAGTAAGTGACAGTGTGAATGATGAGGGCAAGTGAAAGGGTGAATGTGTGGATAAGACAGAAAATGTGTGAGAAATCTTAATTCTAACATCCCAAATCACAATTTGCCTCAGAGGGCTTTACAGCTATCTTATAAGTGCATGATTTAGGTCAGGGGTCTCAAACTCAAATTACCTGAGGGCCGCTGAGCATCCAGTCTTGTCCCAAGGGGGCCACTTCAAGTATTCCACAAAAAATGATTGAAAATTTTTTAATTTCGATTGGCGATCATCTCACTGACAACGTAACTTGCTTCAAGTGCTGCATCGGACTCCTTTCTTGCTCTCTGGAAGAAGTTTTGTTGCATTGACAGTCCTTTCTTTAGCTGTGCAGCTCATTGTGTCCGTTCATCTCCCTGGTACTTAGCATACTGCTCTGCATGTTTAGTGGAATAATGCTGCTTTAGATTGTACTCCTTAAACACGGCAATTTTCTCATTGCAGATGAGACAGGTGGCATTCCCCTTAAACTCGACGAAGAAATAATCAGTCTCCCACTTCTCCTGAAACACTCTGTACTCAGCATCAACCTTTCTTTTGGCCATAGTGTTAGCAGCGTGCCAAATATTTGTTTTTTTTCTACTTGGTTTCAGTTGTGGTGATGCGTTCAAGGGTCCTAGGATGATGCGCTGAAGGGTCAAAAACAGAATCGGGCATTTTTCCTCAGTCATGACAAAGCTGCATTCAAGGTCCGCTGCGTTCACGGCCGCAGCGGGCCGGATTTCACTATGAATTGATATCAAATAGCGGGCCGTATAGAATGGTCTGGAGGGCCGTGTCTGGCCCCCGGGCCGTGAGTTTGAGACCCCTGATTTAGGTGAACAGGTGAATCTGAGTGAGTGAGTGAGTGAGTGAGTGAGTGAGTGAGTGAGTGAGTGAGTGAGTGGGTAACTTAGGAGCTGGTGGTGGAAGCTCCGAGAACCTTCAGTCTGACATTGCCTCCATTGAAGGCGATTTACAAGGGGGAGGGAATTTGATTTTTCCCTAACCAATCAGTAGAGATCAATGACTCACCCAGAATCTGACGTCATTAATATCCATGACTCTGGGGTGCCGAAAACAAGCAAGCATTGCCCGTTTAAAATGTCTCCGTCGTCGTGCACGCCCAGCTGCATCGCCGTTAAATCCAGTTTAGCAGCTTCCTTAATTTGGTCCTCCATTAACGCGAGTAGTGGCGAAATACCTCGATAGCATTGTTAATGTGGTCTGTCGGATCTGTAGCGGTCGCCATTATTGCTATCCTCACCAGTTACCCACCAGCGTACAGCTTGACATCAGCGTGGTGCTGATTGGCTAATCGCTAGACCCGCCCCCACCCCCGGCGTTCATTGGTCCGTCCATCGTTTGGACGAGATAAATCGCAAATTCATTGCAGTATGCCAGACCAGAGATGCAAGCCTACTCAGTTGAGTGGGCGGGGTCTACGGTCTGGAACCAGGCTAGGAAAATTCTGCAGCTATGGTAAATAGACTTTCATTCATTCACATTCACACACTGGCGGTCGAGGCTACCATACAAGATGCCTCCTGCTCACCTACATGCACACACATTCAAGTTGAAGTATCTTGCCTAAGGATGATTTCACATATAGACTGGAGGAGCCGGGAATCAATCCACTGATCTTCCGATTAGTGGATGACCCGCTCTATCTCCTGAGCGACAGCTACCACATTTTTTCATCTAGTGCTAATTAGCAAATTAGCATGCAAACCACAGGTGTCATTTACACTGGGGACGCTGAGTTATGTCCCCTCCAGTTTTTGAAATGGGGCATTTTAGTCCCCTCCATCTATTTTCATCCACTTATCCAGGGCCAGGTCATTGGGGCTGCAGGCTACACAAGGTACTCCACATGTCCCTCTCCCCAGCAACACTTTCCAGGTCCTCCTGGGGGATCCTGAGGCCTTTCCAAGCCAGATATAATCCCTCCAGCGTGTTGTGGGTCTGCCTGAAACACCTCTAACAGGAGGCACCCAGGAGGCATCCTGATCAGATGGCCGAACCACCTCAACTGACCCCTTTTGATGTGAAGGAGCAGCAGCTCTACTCCGAGCTCCCTCCAGATGTCTGAGCTCCTTACCCTATCTCTAAAGCTGAGCCCAGCCACCCTACAGAGGAAACTTTCAGCCGCTTGTATCCACGATCTCATTCTTTCAATCACTACCCAAAGCTCATGAACATAGGTGAGGGTTCGGACGTAGATGGACTACTGAATAGAAAGCTTTGCCTTCTGGCTCAGCTCTCTCTTTACCCCAACGCTGCATCACACCGCCTGTCCATCTCATGCTCCATTTTACTCTCACTCATAAACAAGACCTCGAGATACCTGAAATCTTTCACTTGGGGCAGCAACTCTCTCCCAACCCCGAGGGGGCAATATGCTGTTTTCCAACAGAAAAACAGGGCCTCAGACTTGAAAACAGAGATGAGCAGAGATGCAACTCTGAGGTCCCTAAACCAGACTCCTTCCTCCCTGCAGCTGCGTCTTGAGATCCTGTCAATGAATATCACGAACAGAATTGGTGACAAGGGACAAACCTGGCGAATGCCAACACCCACTGAAAACACGTTTAACTTTGTGCCAGGTATGCGGACACTGCTCTCACTTTGGTTACACAGGGACTAGATGGCTCGTATCGACGACTCCAGTTCCCCATATTCCCGCAGTACCCCCACAGGACTCCTTGTGGAACATAGTTGTAAGCTTTCTCCAAGTTCACAAAGCACATGTAGACTGGATGGACAAACTCCCACAACCCCTCCAGCAGCCCCACACGGGTAAAGAGCTGGTCCACTGTTCCACGACCAAGATGTAAGCCATATTGCTCCTCCTGAATCTGAGGTTGGACAATCAGTCGCAGCCTCCTTTCCAGCACCCTGGGATACACTTCTCCAGGGAGACTGAGCAGTGTGATACCCTGATAATTGGAGATTACCCTCCTATCCGAACCACCCCCCTGGTCTGCCACACCACAGGACACTGAAAAAGCTTGTTGCAAGTTTTGTCCCCATCACTTTTTAAAAGCATAAAAATGTTCTGAATACACAAACCAATAAATGCTAACTAACCAATGAGAATGCTTTGAGAAAAGTTAATTTGCCCAATAAAAAAAACATACAATGTAAATATAGAAGAAACAAATGTGCACTGTCCAAAAACAAACCTACTGATTCTAAAATGACATGTATGCACTGACCTTTAACAAATTGTTGAAATGGTTTCTTCTTGTTCAAGTTTTCCAACATGTATGAGCAATTAAAGTCCAGGATTTTTAAATTAATTAAAAATGCATTAGTGTGTCATTGTTGTGAATGGGTTACTTCCCCAAAGAAAAGAGGAGTAAATCATGCCTACATGTGGGCTGACACAGATAACATTAATACGAAAAGTTGATCTACAGGAGGAAAAATATTTGAAAACAATACAGAGTGTATGAGAGTCTTACTGCATTATATTTCTTTATATTTTTAGACCTTGAATTGTCACCAGGTGCCTGTGTTTTATGTTTTCCATTGCATAAAAAGACATCATCATAAATTGATGCAGAAGAATTCACCAGAATGCAGGAAATGAAGTGTTTGATGCTCAAAATCTTCTGGGCGAGGACCCCCACACCCCCGCCTCATACGTGTGACACATCCACCGCTGTGCCTTAACAGAGCCTCACAGAGCTGTTAGCACGGCTGCAGACTCTCAGTCTTGTTTTTATCATTACTGGCTAATGCAACACATTAATTACATTCTGTCTGTCTGAAATTTCTTAATAAATTACATTTGAAAATAACCAAACCTGGCCCAAACCAGACAGCCCATTCACAATGCACCAGACATGCCCTGTGAATGAGTGACTGAGTAAAACAGTTGCTGAGTGGAAAAAATGAATGACTCAGTGAGTAGGAAAATGAATGAGTGAGTGCTTGGCTTAATGTGCCTCGATGAGTGATTGTGCTGAAGAGGGTTATAAGACTAAATGAGCCTCCACATGAATACTGAGACAAACAGGAGTTTCTGGCACAAAGACGGCCCACTAATTGGATTCATTTGAGTCCATTTGCTGTCAGGGAGACGAGGCACTCATCCCTCCGACCCCTCGTTCTTCAACCCATCCGCCTCTCCACAGCCATGTTCCTCTCTGCCACCCACCTATGATACCAACACAGCCCTGTCTCATAATGGCAGGGATTATCATGACAACCGCAACAATGGCAGCGCTTGAGACAAGAGAGTGTGTGGGACACCGGGACAGCTTAAGTACCTACGAGACTGCTGGGTGGAAAAAAACAAACAACTTTGAGTGTTTCTGTTCTGGGAGCTCCTGCATAAAGATTTGTGCTATTTTTGCCCAGAGAAAGTCTGCCAGCGCTGTTTTTCTAAAGGCAATCTCTGAAAACACAACATCTTGAAGAAAGTGATGTGTGCTTAGTCACAAATCCAGAGAAAATGAGTTTCACATGTGCTGCAGCAGACTCAGAGTTGGGCTTTATTCAAACAACAGGGAATCAGTTTACCTTACTCTACGCTGAAAACCATTGATCTGCTTGAAAATGCTCAGGTTACTTATTAGGTTAGAGGGCACAGGGCTGCTTGTTTCATGAGGTATGGAAAAACATCATTTATAGCCTAATGTATTTTCAAATCAGGCCACTTTATGTAATTTTCTTCAGGAGATGAGTGCCTGCAGTTAAACCACAACAAAACTGAAGATATGGTCTTTGCCCCAAATCCCCAATAAATCCCCCTAAATCTTACACACAGTTCCTTTAATCTCCAAAGTCACTAGGACGCATCCTCTGGAAACAATGGCTGTCTGTACAACATTTTGTGGCAGCTGATTGAGTAGTTGTTGAGATATTTCAGTATGGACCAAAGTTGTGTAAGAACTGACTGTCAGCCCGACACTGATATCCCAAGAGTTCTTATTTACCTTTCCAACAGCTTGAAAAAATCATGCACTATTTAATCTCACTTCTTGAATACTGTAATGCACTATATTCTCATTAAAGCTTGTTTATAAAGCTGCACTTACTCAAAGGTCCAGTGTGTAGGATGTAGGGGCATCTATTGGCAGAAATAAATGTAATATTCATAACTATGTTTTCATTAGTTTATAATGACCTGAAAATAAGAATTATTATGTTTTTGTTACCTTTAAATGAGCCATTTATACATATGGAGCTGATGCTCTTCCATAGAGTCCGCCATGTTGTTCTACAGAAGCCTAAAACTGACAACACTGGCTCTAGAAAGGGCCATTCGTGTTTTCGTATCAGCCACCTTAGTTCTCTTACACACTTGGCACACAGGAGATGTTTCAGTTCTGCAACTTCACCACTAGATGCCACTAAATCCTACACACCAGACCTTTAAAATCCCCCACCACTCAAAAATGTGTTTTTCTTATGTATATGTCCTCTAAAATGTCTGACCTGGACTATACAAACTTATATCTGTGCAAAGTTTGTCACTAGAGGGGTGTTTTCACATTCCTCTACTGATGGAGGCAATGTCTGAACACTTGCCTGAAATTTGAGATTCAAACGTACGCTGGGCGAGCTAGATTAGGTATGTTAAGAAAGCCAACTGCCATCCAACACAATGGAAGGTCAAACTTCAAAACAACACCAGCAAAAAAACAAACTAAAATCTTTAGTGGAGAGCGGACTTGTCAGTAAAGAGAGCAGAATTTGTATTGGCATTGTGAAAGTTTCGGCAGCAAACATGGTAGAGTGTGTAGTTTGTGGATGTAAACTAGAACCAGGAGCTTCCTTACCAAACCCCATTGCAGCAGATATTACTTTATGTTTCACAACCATTAACGTTGTCAGCCACCTCCAGCAACAAGCTAACAAACAACCTAAACAGATAAAAGATGCTGAGGACACTTACAACTCTGTTACGTCTGCTAGTTGCCGATTTCGGTGCACAACAGACTACTCATCTGAGCCAGGGTCTGACTAAGGCTGAATCTCGCCGATGTTCCCTCTAACACCACTGCTACTCATCTTTCACCGGTCAACCTAGTATAGGGCAAGTAGCAAGTATGAGAGAACAGGAAGCAAAACCTACTGTAAGCAGCACTGATGTGCAGGGCGGAGGGCAGATCCAGAATTCTTCAATGAGGGAGAAAAAGTAGATCTGCTTCTGGACCCTTTTCAGAATCAATGTTTTTATAATTATGTGGGAACACCGTGCTAAAGAAAATATTAGAAGTATTTCACATACTTAAAAACGTGTCAGGAGGGGGACTTTACTTGCCTGTAACTAACGTCTCTACACTGGTCATGACCTATCAAATATTTTCATTTCAATGACTCATCAGCTTGAATAAAGAGAGAATAAATAGCCCCAGCGGTGACACTTCACCATCCTAAGAATCTCCTGTTAAAATCTGCAGGGCAAAATGAACCAGAATTCAATAACAAAGCAAAAGGAAACACACAGGATGATGAATATCAGACAGATAAATTACCAGACTGGAATGGTTTCCTCCCCAGCACCATGCATCCCTTTGTCCAAGATCCAAATTAATTATGTCAAGGTAAGTGTTAATCCGCTGAGCTTTGGTAATCATGTGCAGAGCTTTCCTACATAAAGTGAACAATTTTGGCAGCTTTAATGCCCATAAGGAAAATATGTCTTTTACAAGATGATAATTTAAGAGCTGAGACATAATTTGAGAGCCACACAGTGGGGGTGCAAGAACAACAACACCCAGCACATACAGTATGATTTAAAGTCTGAAAGTTTCACACATTCATAAATCAGAAAAAAAAGGCTTTTAGTAGATGGCAGGTAAAAATGAATATGTGGGTTAATAAATGAAACAAATCATATACAATCACTGGCATGGTCCTTTAAGTATAAAGAGAGTTTAAATAATTCACTGTCAAATTAAATTGTGGTCGCTGGTGACAGCCTACAAGGTCAAACACGAGATGAAAGTAATTCTGTAGTCAGTGGGCCTTGTGAAAATAATCTCTTTTTTTTGTAGTAATAGATTGTTGTCTGTCATTAATTAAGCTAATGATGGCCGATATGAGACAAGGCCACAGACTTGCTTAAAGGCTACTTAATGATGCAGAAGACTTAAATGTGTTGTCTTCTCAATTTAATGTTTCTGTTTTAAATATTCATATATATCAAACAAGAATGCTGGAGTGTTTTACGATTGCTAATGACACTAAGATACAGAGGACCATATTTGGTACAGCTTGTGGAGAACAATTTGTTAACTGAAAAACCAAAACTTGATGATTTTTGGGTACAAGCACTTTGGGTAAATTAACAGCCAAACTACAGGTGAGGGGGGGAAGGTTTTCTTGAACAAGAGAGCTCAGGGGGAACATATGACGTGTATGAGGGTCCTGAGAGTTTGGTGCTTTACTAAATGGGAGGCGGTGTGAGTCAATACAATAAACAACCCTTTTACAATAACTATCAACTTCAACCTGACGTCATTACCTGCACAAACAAAACGTTCTCACTCCCAGCTTGTCAACTACAGCAGCTGCACTTCAAGCTATGACGCTCTTGGTACCCCTCTAGCGTCAGTTTTAGACGTGCCAAACTCTGTGTCAATATCTGCTTGTACATGCTACAGTGTCTTTCAAAATAAATTTCTGTCTTCACAGGAAATGTAGGTTTCAACAGGAAAACTACTTTAGGTTTTGGCAACAAAACGATTTAGTTTCAGCTTCAGAGAAACAATTAAGGTTTGGGTTACAATAACTACGATTTTACAGTAAATTAATGAGTATATCACTTGACAACTATGAAACGTGACATAGCCCAGTAGCACACCAAAGGGCAAGCCAAAATCTCAAGGCACACCTGTATTTATATCTGTGCGCAATAACTTCTATAACGTGTGTTATCACAACAATAAGACAATAAAAATAAGAAAAAATAAGACAGGTAGCTTTCATGATAGTGTCCACTGACTGTTTTTTCCTGTTTTCTTCCCGTGGTAGGTCGTCTTCACTGGTGCTTTGTTCTAATTTGCTCTGTACATTGTCCCATTCACTGTTTTCTCCTTTTAAATGTTCCTCATCCCTTATACTGGCTGCAAATCAGGACTTTTGATGTGTCACGCACTTGTAATTCCAAAGGCGACAAATAGGTTCCCCCTGAAGGTTTTTTAAATTTAAATCAATTGTATCACATTTTTAGCCTCTTAATTACGAAATGGGTTTGCACGATACACTGACACAGTTACTTAAAAATTCATTCAGAACTTTTTGTATGGGCAGTAGCTCAGTCCATGGGGACTTGGCTTGGGAACCGGAGGGTTGCCGGTTCAAGTCCCCACCCGGACCAAAATATGGAGTGTGGACTGGTAACTAGAGAGGTGCCAGTTCACCTCCTGAGCACTGCCGAGGTGCCCTTGAGCAAGGCACTGAACCCCCCACCTGCTCGGGGCACCTGTCCATGGGTAGCCCCTCACTCTGACATCTATCCATATAATGCATGTAAAAGGTCCTGTTTGTGCATGTGTGTTTATTTCGGGCCTGTGTGTATATGTATATGACAACAGAGTGAAACCACTGAATTTCCCTCTTCAGGGTTTAATAAAGTATATAACATTAAATAAAAATTAAAATTGAACATTGCAATAATAATGTGTGTTTATCACAAAATCTCAGGGTACACCTAGATTGGCATTATGGCACACTATTTGAGAACCACTGACATAGTCAGAAAGTGACATAGTTGTAATATGACAACTATATCAGGTGATGTACGCCAGTAACTACGATGCGGTTATAAAAACTTAAGTTGACTTGTGGTTTCACATGGGACACAAACAGCAGTGTCCTAGGTGAAAGTCTGGTGTGTGTTTGACTCACCCACCACCACTTCCCTTCCTCCCATCCTACTTAGACTTTCTCACCCTTTCTACTATATTACTGACATGGACGGGAAAACATTGGAGTTAGCTAAAAGCCCAAGGAGTCTCATTCAGATGCTGTTTGGTGTCTTGTGCGTCGGTAACAAAAGCCAAAGGCCACTGACAAGACTGCTGTATTTGACACCCTGAGAATGTGAACCAATAAAACACAATATCAGACTGTTGCAAATGTAACATATATGGCCAATGAAAAAAAAAACATCTTAATGAAGAAAACTGATTGAAAACAAAAAGGATCTAAGAAAATTATCACAAGACAATGAGAGCAACCAACTCTTTCCATTATTGTTTAATCTCCCCATTATTGTCTCAATAAGTTGACTGTTTGTTCAATAAAATGTCAGTAAGTAGTGTAGAATGTCCATCACCATTTCCCCCAGCCCTAAACCTAAAGAAATTCATTGTGCTATCACCGCCAGCCTGTCTACGACAACAACAAACAGAGAAGCTCGGATTACAACACACACAGAAGGAGTGTGACTCCATTCTCTACTCAGGACGCCATTACTCCACTACATCCTCACATAGTTTTCTGCAATATTCATGTTCTGAATGTTGTATACAGCTCTTTTAAGGTGATTTATGAGGAATTATTTTCTATGACCTCTGTAAATAATCATGTTGTTTTCTTGATTCAACTCGAATTAGCCAAGTTAACCTGTTCTCTGAGTGTCCATCAGCATTTCTGTGGTTTTACTAATTCAAAAACAAATTTCTTTTAGTCTGTAATTGCTAAATCTAAAATTGTTCTGAGGACACATTGAACCATGTGACTCTAAAGTCATGATTCTCACATTTACAATATCACTGCACTTTTCCAGTTTTGTGTTAAGGACATCCTCACTTTAGGGCGCTCACCTGTGTCACCTTAACACTGTTGTATCACGTCCAGTAGGAGGGATAACATCTGGATGATCTTTAAAACCAAACTCATGCAGCCAGCTCACTTCTCAGCGACTTAGTGAAAGGTTATTAGATGCACCTGAAACAAAGAGCACGACTCAATTTCAGTCCTTTCTTGGTTTAATTTAAAAAAAGATTTGCACAACCCCTGTCCAATTATGTCTTCTCTGAGTGAACTGCTCTAATAAATGAGTGTGACGCTGCATGCAGAACAGCCAAAAGGAAAACTGATGTCACTGTCATGACACATTATAGTCCCCACTTTAGCTACAGACTGGTCTGTGATGTATTTCTATCTGCTCTGCAGGCGCTGCTCGACCATGTGATGTGCAGCAGAGATGACATACACATATCTCTCATTTCTATGGCTTCAAGAGCTCAAGGGAAGCTTTAACTGCACGCATTGAAAGTGAGAACTAGGGGTAATTTTTAGTGGAAATAAGTCAAATAATCAGTACCATGGGTGCGGATCCGCCAATGTTCTCTGATCTGCTGGTCACAATCTGCTACCTTTGGTTCATTGCTGAACAGGAAGGAAGCAGTGATGGAAATAAAGCTATAGAAGAAGAAACAGAGATGGCTGAGTCATCAAATAACAAATATGAGACAAAAACAGACCTCAAAAGAGAAGAAACACACACACACACACACACACACACACAGGGACTGAAATGAGTAAAACTGAAGCAAGAAGCAGGATGATTCATCAATGAGCTATCTTCTGCATATTGAAAACCGTCAGTGGGCCAAAGTAATCAATATTGTTTTAATAAATGGGGCCTCCTCCTGTTGACTCTCCATTCATCTAATTTATGTAGATAACAGATCAAGCTCTGTATTCCTTTAGAAATACATTTTCTTCCAAACTCAGATCAAACTGTTAAACCAAGCAGCGCTGATCACATAATGTTATAAACCAAGATCCTGTTATTCATTTATTTATTCATTTTCTGTAACCGCTTATCCTGTTAGGGGTTGCGGGGGTGCTTGTGCCTATCCCAGCTGATACTGAGTGAGAGACGGGGTATACTATCACAGGGCTGACAGTTAGAGACAGACAACCATTCACGCTCACATTCACACCTACGGACAATTTACCCAATTAACCTGCATGTCTTTGGACTGTGGGAGGAAGCTGGAGTACCTGGAGAAAACCCACACTGACAGAGGAAGAACATGCAAACTCCACACAGAAGGGCTCCCCCACCCGGGGTTCAAACCAGGAACCCTCTTGCTGTGAGGCAATGATGCTAACACTGCACCACTGTGCCTCTTTAAACATTTCCAGAGACATAAGGAGAAAGCAGACCTGGCTGACGTTGGTGATCTGACAATAGGCTAACTCATCTTGATGTAGGTATAGCTTAGCTTGCTAGTTAGCTAGCTTTTTGCTAACATTAGCTCACTTATGATGTAATATGACAGTTTCCCAGCCACCACCCTGCCGCCCAGTTCTGTTATTGTATAGGCTAGCTTATTTCTCACCTAACTTGATTTCAGAAATATAATTCAGTGCAGTTTGGCGGTAATATAAACATTTCTGAACAAGAAACGGGCGTCATACTGTTTCCTGTATTGTCAAAACGGAGGCTGAAAAAACTCCAATCAAACGTCAAAACTACGCAGTGCTGATCAAATATGGACCAAGATTATGTTACTGCGTTTCCTATTTCTCACCTAAAATGTTTTCAGAAACGTATTTTCTTACCATTTAACTTATCTATGATTGCTTGTTAGCAGCTAGCCACCGCCATATTGTTTCATGTGGAAAAGCCAACTGCCGAGCTTGTTCTACGTCACCCACCAGCGGTGCGGAGCAAGGCATTCTGGTAGTTGTAGGTTTTCAAACGTGAATGCCACAGCCCTTTAAATACACTGCATTGAATTAATTAAATTCATTTGTTGACTTATAGGTTTGGGAGCAGGGCCCTGCCTCAACCACACCTCTAATTACCTGCCAAGCCAACTTATACCTGGTCAGCCCATCCTCCCCACACTGAGTCTACCTCTGCCCGATCTCCAGTGCATCCTCCCAGATCGACCTCTTCCAACTTCACCCCCCACTTACAACCACTCACCAGTGCTCAACAGCTAACACCTCCTGAATTACAATTAAACATTTAAATATTGTAGTGTTGTGGTCCTTGCTAGTGAAGCCTACATTAATTCCCTGGAGACTTGCCCTAATCTTAACCACAACAACTGCATGTCTAACCCTGACAATGACCATGAACCCAGTCTCAGCCCTAAAATATTAGGAATTACGATGTGGGGCTTTGCATTAGGTCCCTAAATGGGAGGTGGGTTTGTGGCCACAACATGAGCAATACCTATTCTCACACATACACACACATCAAGGGAGATTTTAGATTGCCTTGTGAGTGCACAACAGCCGGAACATGCTCTCCAGTTTATTTTCAAAGGGAAATAATTTACCACCATCCCCAAAAATCATCTCCTCATACAAAGTAATTATAAGAACGGCGTCACAAATGTGGTCATAATTTGAGGAAACATGAGAGTGTTCTTGTTGGGGGGGGCAGCGGCACAGATCCAGGTGTGTGTGTGTGTGTGTGTGTGTGTGTGTGTGTGTGTGTGTGTGTGAGAGCGCGCGCTTGGCTCCACATGTGAAGCACATACTACAGATCTATTTTGGGGGCTAAAAGTGAAATCTCCTCCTCTATAAATAGGAGGATCGGAACGGGGATACGGGGGCGCGCCTCGCAGTCCTTGTGCCGGTCACCGGTGGGACCTATTTTTAGAAACAACGCGGCTTACCTCACGTGCGACTGGCGACAGGTTTTTTTGCAGGTTGCGCAATACCCGGCTGCTGTTTGCGCGCGCATCGAATT
The DNA here is from genome assembly GCF_006386435.1 of Epinephelus moara. Taxonomy (NCBI): domain Eukaryota; kingdom Metazoa; phylum Chordata; class Actinopteri; order Perciformes; family Serranidae; genus Epinephelus; species Epinephelus moara. Next base: position 26,847,112 of record NC_065509.1, read on the forward strand.
ATTCATGAATGTCATTCATTAAATTGGCTTCACTTTTCATAAGGCTTTTTAAAGATCGACCTTGTGAGTTGAAAATAGAGAGGGAACAAAGCCCCGACTCACACATCAACGTCATTTGAGAGGAGATGGTTACTGGTGTCTGATGGTGTATAAGCTGGCTTTTAAGGGTCTTACTGGTCAAGCTGGGCAGCTGTTTGTCAGTATATGTAGGTGATCATGCTCTGATTGTTACCTAAGAAAATCAGAGCCCCCAAAGCAAATCCGTTGCTCTATTCTCTGTTTCTCTCATGATATGAAAAACTTTATTGTCCATCATAAGGCAATGCAGATTTATATCTGGCGTGGATCACACAGCACTAAGTGTATGTCTTATAGCCATTTTATTATATTAATATTGAGTAAAAAATATTCATAGCATGCCACAGCCTCTTAACAACAAGAGAATATGAAATTGCAGTAAAGGCATGGATCATGCGCAGGATTCATGTCTAACAGGCTAAAAAATGGAGGCAAATTCTGTGTATATTTATGCATCCATTTCTGTTTTCGGCTGATTTCCATTCATAAAAGGCGACGGAGAGATGGAGCGATGTGAAACAGCCGCAGCATCCATGTCCGCCTCCTGCAACAGCAGCTCGGTGACCGAGCATGTTGTCTCCATCTCTGCACCATCACTCTCACATATGTTGTCAGTAAATGTGCTCGAAATTAAACGCCTGAATCGCACCTAACGAGCACCCGCCGTGTGTGCTGACAGGTCCGGGGCAAACGGGCAGTGACGGCCGGGTAGCCTACCTCAGGTGCCAGACATATAAACACAGAGACCTCGTTCGTATGCAACCCAGTCTTCCCATCCCCCCTGCGCCCCCTCCTCCTCCTCCAATACACCGGAGTCCGGTGACTCCGTTTACGTTTTACGCTTGCTCCGCCCCTTACTCGGTTTTGTCCAAATCGGGCTTTTTGCGTCGCCGGAGCTCCCGATTTTAGCCCGACGTCATCACCGAGTAGAGGGAAGAGCTGACGTCGAGGAAGAGTCACCGAAAGGAGAGGGCACGGGAGAGGGAGGGGGGAGAGTTTCACCATTGCTAACACTGATATGAGACATATCCATCCCCCTCGGCCCCCACCTTCTCCTCCACCCCCCTCCCTCCCTTTTACGTCGGTGTCGGTGCGTTGGGAGCCCCCCTACTCCGGCGGAGTCCCAGGCTATATAAGTGACCGGCGAGCAGAGTCCCTCAACCAGATTTACGGTTCCCGGACTTCAGAGCGAGAGACGGCTCCCACAGCCGCCGATTCACCTGCACTCCGAGCGGGGGGACAGACATCCAGCAGCCGGCCAGCATCCGAGCTGGACGCTGTGGCGGAGCTAACACGGACGCAGAGAGGACAGGAGAAGGTTTTTAAACCTTTCTCTGGAAACCAACAGAGATGAGAGTCCAATAACACACCTCAGAGCTTTTCTTTTTCCACTTTTACAACCTGTCTCTTAACACATCTCGGAGACAGGGGCAGCCCGACTACAGCCGAGCCACGGCGTTTGAACAACACTCCGCTCTCAACTCTCCAACTCACATCTGGAGGAATTTCGATAGTTCACAGCTACAGCAGCTACAACAACCGGCTACAATGTACCGCTCAACCAAAGGAGCATCCAAGGCTCGACGGGACCAGATCAACGCCGAGATCCGGAACCTGAAGGACTTGTTGCCCATCTCCGATGCAGATAAAGCGCGGCTCTCATACCTGCACATCATGTCACTTGCCTGCATGTACACCAGGAAATCCGTCTTCTTCACTCAAGGTAAGCATGAAACCACTCTGAATAACTAAACGACCTGTTGATGAATCGCTTGTGCTGCATAGACTGACTGCAATCTCTCACAGTGGTGGAATCAACAAGTGTTTTAGTGGCACTGCAGGCGTTTAACTTGATATAAATCTCATTTTTGGACAAACTGTGGCCATGTGGGTCATTAATCGATCGCCAATAATCATTACAGAAGCCAATAAAGGCATTTTAAAGGCAATTTGTCGCTGTCCGTGGTGCTGAGAAGCTTCAGCACCATGAATACAGCCGCACCGCTGTCCATGGTGCTGAAACACACTGCGGCCACTGCTTCTCTTACTGCGGTGATCCCATACGTTGTGTTCAGGTTTAATAACACATTGCTGTTCTGTCTCTTTCCACACATGTTTGTCTTTATAGAGGCGGGAGCTGCTGCTAGTCTCGAGGAGAGCGCCAGGTTACTGTCTTTCCACGAACTGTCGGAGTTGATGCAGGCGCTGCCGGGGTTTCTGATGCTGCTGACTGGGGAAGGGAAGCTCCTGTACCTGTCAGACAGCGTCTCCGAGCACCTCGGACACTCCATGGTGAGTAGAGAAATATTCAAGCTCCACTTTGGGCTTCATAAATGTGTTATTTTTTATTAATATCATCATTATTATTATTGCAATTTTCCAGGTGGATCTCGTGGCACAGGGGGACAGTGTGTATGATATCATCGACGCCTCAGACCACTTAATCATGAGGAGCAACCTGTCAACCTCCACGTCACTTGAGATGGGTAAGGCAAACATTCAAATTACACCTTTTTTTTCATCCCTCCACCTGATGCGGACTGATTGATTCCTAACAAATCTCCTCTCATCCTTCACAGACCGTCTCTTCCGCTGCCGTTTCAACACCTCTAAGTCCGTGCGGAGGCAGAGTGCTGGGAACAAGCTGGTTCTGATCCGAGCTCGCTGCCTCTCTCCCCCCTCCACATCTCCCGCCGCCGGGTCCTACTGGACATCCAACCCAGTCTGGGTGTGTTTCTGCTCCCCTCTGGAGCCCCACCCGACCCGCTCCGGCCCCGGGGCAGAGAGGGAGTCCACCTCCACCCCTGCCCTCGCCGAGACCAACTTGTTCCTGGCGTGCTTCCACTCCCAGCATGGCCGGGACATGAGGCTGGAGGCGGCCCACGACAAGTGAGTTTACACAAACAAAACCTCACCCTCACCTGTTGCTTTAATGTTTACTTGTATATTGATCTGTTTATGAGATAACTAAAGTGGTATAAAAAAATATGATCCTCCTAACACATCACCGCCCACTCTCTCCCACAGTGTGCGCGCCTATCTCGGCTTTGATGTGACAGCTTTACGCTCTCGCTCCTGGTACAGCCTCCTCCACCCACAGGATCTGTCACATGCCTCCGCTCAGCACCGCAGCCTATGTAAGTGTACTCTTCACACATACCGACCAGTTACAACCGTCCATGCCCACACAGTTACACACACATCGTGCCCACTGGCACATCCACGCAGTAGAAAAAGAAAAAAAAACACTATGATGATTAATAGGATTACAAACCGATGCCAACTTGTGCTGTGACTGTTGTTCAACAGTGAGAGAGGGAGGAGAAGGCAGAGCTGAAATGGTGGTGCGTGTACAAGCTCAGGACCAGTCGTGGGTTTGGCTCTACATGGTGCTTCAGCTGCAGCCCGGAGAAATCCCCATCAGCAGCAACAACTACATCATCAGGTATGTACTGCCCTTTTTTAAACTACACACCCCTCCTCAATTTCATGACTGATGAATACAGGCAGAAACAGAATCCTAACTTCCTGTTTCTCCTCTGGTTCCTCTTCCCTCTCTCAGTGATTCTGAGGCCTGGTCAGTGCGTCAGCAGCTCAGCTCGGAGCAGACCCAGCTGACCCTGGTTCTGAGTGGTGGTACCTCTCAGCAGGAGGGTCTGAGCCTCCAGTCTCCAGAAACCCTGTCCAGTCCAGACCAGGTCTTCACCCCAGGCAGCAGCGGCCTGTCAGCCCAGTCCTTTGACTTCAGCACCGCTGGCTGCAGCGTGGGCTCCTCCGATGAACCAGGGAGCTCTGCTGCTGAGGCCATGCAGCTGGAGGGTGACCCTCGCTCCAGTATCTCCTCTCTGGAGGAGGAGAGCTTCTTTCAGCAGCATCCCAGAGAAAGCCCCTCAGCTGCCTCCTCCCCGACTCCAGTCACTGTTGAAACAGTAGCAGACTTAGACTTTTTAACCCAGAACATTCTCCTGCCACCTTCCTTCCAGCTCGACCCTCCGCTGCCGCCTCTTCCCCTGCCTCTCCCCCCAGTTCCCACCGCACAAGCTCAGCAGACCAAAGAGTTTGTGTGCACACCACCCTACACTCCCCACGTTGCTGGGTCTAGCTTCCCATTTGGCGAACCCCTCTTCAGCTTCGACCCCACTGGCACAACTACTCCTCCGCCCTCTGCTACAACTGCCACTGCCACCACCTCACTGGCCCCTTCAACTTCCTCCTCAGCCCCACCAACCACCGCCTCAAGCCCTGCTCCCCCCACCACCCTGTCCACCAAGATCCCCCTTACGCTGCCTACTCCCTCCACTGACTTTCTCTTCTCTATTGAGCCCTGCAGTGGAGCCCTTTATGAGAAACTGCCCCCCACACCCGACAGCCCCGGAGACGGCGACTGCACAGTGATGACCCTGCCCGAGGTTCGGGGTCCACTTTATGTAGATGTACCACTGGGGCCCCTCCAGTGTCCCCCTGAGGGCCTCCTCACCCCCGAGGCATCACCCGGTAAACAGCCGTGCCTCTCCTTCTTCTCCCTGGAGAGAGAGAGGGAGAAGGAGAGGGCAGAAATCTCCCTCTTAGCTCAGCACATCAGCTCACTGGCAGAGGGATTCTACCTGGATCCACTCTTGTCCAAACTTTCTCCTCCCTCCATGTCACCCTCCTCCTCCCCTCCCTCCCCCTTCCTGTCTCCCGACATAGAACCTGCTGATGTTGATTCAATCCACATGCTTAGGGAGTTTTATCCCATCAAAGCATGGAGAGGTCTGGACATTCCCATGTTCCTCGACGACGATGACTCTCTGTTTGAAGAGAGCATCCTAGAAACCCTCCTCCAAGACAACTTTGTTCCTCCTCAGTCCCCCGGCCTCTCCAACCCCTCCCCCTCCACCTCCCCAATGCCCAACCCCTCCAGCCCGATTTCTCCTCAAACCCCAGTGTGCTGGCGCCAACCCTCCCAGTTTGAGGGAGTGGGCCACTTCTGTAGCGTCCAATCGGCGCAATGTAACTCCATGGCTGGGTGCGGGGCGACTGTGGCTGCTGAGGCCGGGGCGAAGGTGGAAGGGGAGGGGCTAGCGGAGGAAGCAATGGAGATCGAGGTGGTGTCATCTCCTGTGTCCTCTTGCTCCTCCATCCCAGCTTCCCCTCCCCTCATCCTCACTGCCTCCCCCAGCCCCGCCACCTCCACGCCCATCGTCTCGCCCACGCCCGTGTCTTGCAATCAGTCCCTCCTGGAGGAACTGGCCGTCCTGGAACCCATGTTTGGGGCAGGTGCCTCGATCGCCCCTGGCTTAGGGCAACAACCTGAGTTGTATCAACTCCAATGTCATCCATCGCCACAGTGCTTCCACAAAGGTAAGAATCTGTCTTTTCTCTCCTTTTTTTTTTTTGTTAAATCTTGTTAAATGAGATGATAAACCATTTCTGAAAATACACAACTAACGTCCTCTTTCTCTCTTTTCCCTTTTTTGTCTTTCAGATGGGAGTGGAAGTGTTCCTCCGTTCTAAAATAAGTCTGTGACTTACTTCATTAAGTATGGCATATTGTCATATTTTGTGGAGCCCCTTTTACTGAAAAGTAAAAAATTATTAAGTGTATAAATATACATAATGTATATACAACTTAAGGACTTTAACTCCTACATGTCTCCTAAGAACAAAGATTGGCTTTATATTTTTGTTCAGTCATTAATCTGTACAAAACTGGTGCAACATTTACATGATGGTTCAACCACATGGACCCATAACTGACTGGGTTTTGGGTCCATGTGGTGTCTTTCAGCTTCTCTGTAACACGAGCTTCAGATATGATCAGACAGAGAAACATCTCTGATCTTGTAAGCGCTGTTTAACTACCAGATGCGCATTTGTATTCACTCGTAGTGAAAAATCTGTTGTGAACAAAAAAAGAGAACATTTCTTGCTATTTCAATAGAGAGATGAATTATAGCACTTTTGCCTGACATGCAGCAACGCAAACCCAAACCTCAAATGTATTGGAAGTCAAATGTTTACAAATTTTTTACATCCTTAGGATGACCACTATCTGTACATCAAAATGAGTTCTTGCTAAGAACTCCTCTATCCCGTCTTCAGAGCCGGTACAGCTCTGATTTGACAGCACTCTTCCTCACAGCCTTAAAGGCGACATCATAAACAGTGATCACATTTAAACCAGAGATACTTTGAGCTTTGAGTTTGCTGCTTCGAACCTTTAACATTTCATATTTATCTCTCCATCTAAAATCTTGTGTATCAATGTGATGTGCAAACAAAAAAGAAAAAAAAACATGTGAAGAGATCCTGGCATGTGAAGATCTCAACGATGTTGAAGGTGTCCATTGCTTTACAAGATGCAACACCAAACAAGTTCTGCGGAGCTCTGATCATGCCACAAATCCACTCTACGTTGTACTGTACATTAGACTCTGAATGTGGGCTCTTCAGGTCCCCGCTGGCCTGAAGGCAGTCGGCTGGATATTGTTGCAGCATCAATATTTGCAATGCTGGCAGCTTATAGCGGCTTCTGTGTGCCTGAAACGGCCCTGACCTGCTGAACTCTGAACTCTTTATCATGTCCATTCAACATGGACTTTTACATCGTTGCTCCACTGGAGTGCGGTGTAGTGAGGCACAATTGACTATGTGAATGAGCGATTCTTCTTTTTTGAGAGGGGTTAGAATACAAAAGTTTTGTTTTAAAAAATGAAAATAGGGATGGGGTGCTATTTCTATTCAGTTACCAAGCGACACGGGTTGAGAATGGTACTATTCCCATGGTGTCGACATGCTCACGTAGAGTTGTCTACGGTCAAGTAAAGGATTGATTCCTACGTTCTAGCTATTCAAGGCTAAGTTAATATACATGTGTAAAATTACTATATTGTATGTGTGATATTTGAAAAAGATGTTATTGCATATGCATTATGTCTGTGGATATAGGCATATGTTCTTTTCAGAAAGGTTGTACACATTTGTACATTTGTATGAAACATTGGTTATTGGTCTGTATATATATAAGAAAGAGATTTTTATTGCATAAGATGGAATATATTCTAAACATCTTACTTACTGCAGAATGGACATTGTGGACCAGTGTTCTATTGTGTTGCTTATAAGTGTATTTGATTGTCATACAAATGCATTTATATTAAAAGTGCACTTAATGCGGCTGATGCATTTGTGTCGTCATAGTCAAGCCCCTTGTTCCTCCCTCAGCCTCATCATCATCATCATCCCACCATCCCTGCCTCTTTTCCTCCCTCCCATACACTCTCCTCCATTTCTTCCCCTGGAGCGAGTTTCGCTCAGCAACAGCACTGACGCACACACATGACGAGACAGAATGAGACACTATCTGACTCAGACTGACGCACACTCTTGGCATCGAGGTTTTTGCGTGCGAGCGGGGCACACACAGGCACACACAGTTGGCCTCCCACTTATGATGATGCACGCACACACATAATAGTAGGCATATGACCCCCCCGCCACCCTTCTTTACAAATCACAGTAGCCCACATTCACTCGATGTACCTGCGACTCTATCAGCGCTTGGCGTGGTGTAAGACTCCATATATAGGCATTCCTGCTCAAGAGCTCTGACTGAAACAGCCTCCCGTCTATTCTCAGCCTCCATTCAGAAGGATCAGAGAGGGGAGGGCTGGAGAGAGAGGGGAGACAAAGAAGGAGTGAGAGGAGGCTAAAATTAGAGGTACAGTAAAGAGGGATGTGGGACAAACTGATGCTCTGTCGCCACAGGACGGAGAGGTGAACGTAGTCAAAATCACAGCATAAAATACACTATAATAACCCACTTTCTGTAAATCATAATAGAAAAAACATAGATGTGATTTGTGGATCATTTTCTGCCAGATCTCATTACCTTAACCACATAAAATATGATACAGAATTTATTACGTATAAGGCGGCAAAGCTCTAAACATTATACTGGTTTACAGCAAGCGAACATTTTGTTCCATCACTAGCTGCTGCTGCTGCAGTGTCTGGGATGGAGTGAAGATGAACAGTGGAAGAAGCTCTGCTCAGCTGACTGCTGCTATCTTCTGGCAAAGACAAGTACTGCAGCAGAGAGGAGCGACGTGTGTGTTGTGTAAGAGGCCATGTTAGGAAAAGGTTATAGAGAGGGCAGAGGTAAGGACATAGTTTTATACTTCATGTTCGCTGAACCAATATTAATAATAACTGACACTAAAGATTACATAAAGGTAGAGGCCATGTAGTGCTGGATGATATGGTTGAGATTATTATTAGAATATTACACATTACACACATTTTTAAAAGTATGACTTAAAATAATACTCATATACTCACATGCACACTGTTGTTGGTTGGTGAAGTTGTTCTCCTGTCCACAGTGGCCTTGAAGACACCCAATCCTTCTTTGTATTTCCGCAGACAGTGTTTCCTTGCAGAGCTGCGGAGGAGGAATAGTAACACAAAAGGTGCAAATTTGTGCTTTTACATTAACAGCGTGCAATCTGTATCATGTACAAATACATATTCATATTGCTGTGGCCATGACCAAAGCCTGAGTGTGACCAAGGACACTTTGAGAGGACAACAGGAGCTGAAAATTGAACCACCAACCTTGAGATTAAAAGATGACATTGTCTACCTCCTGAGCCACAGCCACCCAAGACTGTAAAGCTGGAAGATTCCCAGATTCAGCTTAACTTCAGAGGTGTGAATCGAATGAGGACATCCTATACATATTGAAATCACTTGAAAGAGGGATTTCCTGACTGCCAGTATTGAGAAAAGGAACAATTAAAGCAAAGAGAAAGACTCTGAATGTACACTGATCAGCCTCAACATTAAAACCACTGACAAATGAAGTGGATAGCATTGATAATTTCAGTACAACGCAATGTTCTGCAGGGAAACCTTCAGTCCTGGCATTCATGTGAATGCCACTTGACCTACCCAAACACCTTTGCAGACCAAGTACACCCCCTCATTGCAACAGCACTCCCTGATTGCAGTGGGCCCCCAACAGCACAATGCACCATGACACACCATAAAGACTGCTCAGGAGTAGAATGAGGAATGTGACAAAGAGCTCAAGGCGTCAACCTGACCTTCAAATTCCCAATCTGAGCATCTGTGGGACACACCAGTACCCCACCTCACAACCCACAGGACTCACAGGATTCACCGCCACAGGACACTCCCAGAGATCCTGCCTCCCCACCTCAACAGTTCAGAGGCTCCATCGTGGATCAGACTTGTCCCTGGTGTACTGGGACATCCCATGGATGCTCGATCTGATTGGGATCTGGGGAATTTGGGGGCCAGGTTGATGCCTTGAGCTCTTTGTCACCTTCTTCGGACCTTTCCTGTGCAGTTTTTGAGGCATTGCATGGTGTACTGTCCTGCTGAGGAGGGCACTGCCATCATGGAGTGCTGCTGCCATAAGGGGGTGTACTTGGTCTATGAAAAAGTTTGGGTGGATGGTGCCAAAAATCGTGTTGACTAAATATTTTCCGCCTGGACTGATTTTCGTTCATTTTCTTTCTTTTTTTTCTTTTAGAAATGATGGAAAAGTCTAAAGACTGTCCACCATTTAGACAGAATACAACACTGAGGGATCTCCCATAGCTTAGACATTCACACCCCTGTCCAGGTGGTAGCATGTGCATATTAATTAACTATTGTCTAGTCTTGTCTCTGATCTCAAGTTCATGACCTAGATCTCTAGCAAGCTTTAGTCATCACACTGGTAGACTATACATCTACATACCACTACAAAATGTCATTGCTGCAGAGCGTCCTAAGTTTCTTTAAACAGCCCAATAACTGTAATAGCATGATAAATGAGTTAAAGAAAACAAACAAACAAATGACACTGTCGTTAGCACAAGCTACCACAGCAGCGGCTAACATCTGACACCGAGCTTTTGAATGGTCCCAACAAACTCACACAGACGCTGAAAAGGCTCGACTCTGTCGTTAAACCCGTTATAACCGTTAGGTAATGTTAGCTGTGTGATGCTGACAGTTAGCCCTATCGTGGAGTGTGTGAATAGACTCTGTCCCTAGCATCGAGCTAACAGTCCCGCAACATTTAAATGACCCACAGATGGGCTGAGTGAATCAATATGCCCAGCGACACCCCCACAACCAAAGTATTTAACATTCACTGTTGATTATAGGCGTAACCGAAGCTCAAGAGTCAAATAATACTGTAAAAGGGACCGCAGTGGCGAGCGAGGGACAAGCAGGTGATACTAATGTAACAAACTGTTCTATTTTGTATGTCCCTCTTGAGTTGCCGTAGGGCAAAACCAGTAATGGGGTGATGGAAGAAGAAAAATAAATGGGCAGCGGTTGAGGTTGCTGTTGAATTTGTTACACCGCCACACCCAGAAACTCTGACACATACCATATCCCCCTGAAACAACGGAATGTGGACCCAAAACGTTTTGTGCCCTACGGCAACGTAACAGGGACACAATATATACAATACAGAACAATATAGAACATCCCGTTGTACTGTATTTTTATACAGTCTATGGTTGTACCGTTTGGCTGCTAGCGGCTAAAAGCTAAAATTAAAAGGGCTGGTAATATCCAATTATAACGGATTTTTAACGACATAATGACATAATGACAACGTGAAAGTCTAATTTAAGCTCTCATTGCATTGTAACAAGACATCAGTACATTCATTTTACCTGCCAGTGGTTTTAATGGACCTTTTTCACAGCAGACATTTTAACTTTTCACAGTAGGAAAAGCACAGGTCAAACTGATAATATTAATGATAGCTCCGTTCCATTATGTTTCTTGGTAAGCTATTCCACTGAGCCAGCATTGGCAATACCAGGGCCTCCTCTAAGTGGAATGCAGCCATCATTAATGTTACCAAGTATACCTGTGCTTTTCCTACTGACATGTCAAAATGTCTGCTGCTGTGCACAGACATTTTGCAGGGCAGATGCTCAGGTGGTAAAAAAAAAAAAACAGGACATCCCTTCCACATTTTTTTTTGCTCATGTGAAGTGCAGGTGCAAAAAGACAACAAAAAATGTGCACAGGCAAAGTGCACCCTGCTGGGAGGTTTCTTTCTGCCAGCACTTTGAGGCCTAAGAATACATACAGTACATGTACGTACAGTATATAATAAGATGTCTAAGTATCTATACTCTTTGCACCTAGCAGCTGCTACAAATACACATTCAGTTTCTACATTTATCATTAATTTATAACACAACAAAGAAAACAATGCTACACTGTGTATGCTTTAGTGATCTATAAAGTAAATAGCCATTCAAATACCCCCTTTTAATAGTCAAGCACTAATTCTTATAATTATCTTCTACACAGACTTTAAATATTCAAAAATCCCAGAAAACAGACAGCTCCGTCTTCCTCTACTTCTCTGCGCTCTTTCAGCACAGCACCCAAAACTGCACGTCATTTTCGTTTAAAATATTAGAGATGCAACATGGGAGACGTAAATGTTATTTCAAATTGAGTTTTGGTTTAAAAAGACAAGTGGAAGTGAGAAAGCAATTTGATGTTTGTCTCAGCTGGGCAGCTGGTGAACACAAATCTGACAGAGCTGGAGGACGACAGTGTGGTTTTATGCTGGACTATCTCACTTGTTGTTAAACTTAATGGTGGTTTATTGCCTAAATTAGTCTGGCACTATCAAGATGTTTTAATAGTGGTTTAATTTCACAACAGTGACAACTGATGCCCAGGCTTGAGGCAAACACTATCATTACCTGGCTGTCCATGAAGGCAGGTCAGGGAGACGTGATGCTGCTCCGCAGGGCGCTTGATTTGTGTGCGGCTGCCACGTGGGAAGCTGAAGAGGGAGGGGTAGGGGCTCGACTCAAATGCAGTTGTCGGGCAAACAACACATTTTTAATTGAGAATTCATGCCATGGGCCAAATTGAAAAACTAAAACATAAAGTTATTAAAAGAAAGAAAAAAAACAAGTATTTCAAAAAGGGCACTTATCTAGAAGAGAGGACAAACGGACAGGTGCATGAGCACCACCTGGGGTCTATCTGTGCACGTGCCTGGTCTGCTGTGGAAAAGCTCTATGTTGTAGCTGATGGGTGAACAAACAGGCATGTGAGAATTGTTTTAAGACTAATTTGAAAAAGGTGAAACAAAGCTTTAATACCAAATTTTTCTGATGTCAGAAATGTGGTAATGTTAATGCTAGAGTCTGATGCTCCAGGCAGTGAACTGTGTTTCATTTAAGGCTGCAACTAATGATTATTTACAACCAGTGGGTTATTTCTATGATTAATAACTGAATATCTTTTATTCAAATGTCACAAAATAGTAAAAAAAAAAAAAAAATGCAAAAGAAACTGAATGAATGCCATGAAATTAAACAGAAAAACAGGAAATCGTCACATCTGAGAGGCTGTAAACAGTTTACAGTTGGTATGTTTTGGTGGATAAATCACTTTCATGGTTCAAAAATAATTTACTTATTGGTCAATTCATTATTTAAGCACCGGTTTAATACTTACATGAGACCATACTCTTAATATGTGTAAAACAAGGTGTTGTTAGTTTCAATTACTTGGTTTTCTTGTACTATCGTCCTGCTCTGAGTCCATGTGATTTTCTTTCGCAGTAGTTTACATGATGATCCCTTTAGATCACAGATTAATGAGAAGTGTGTGAAATGTACCAGAAACCATCTGCACAACCTGACAAGAAGCCAAACCGCTTCGAGAAGTGTTAATAATAGATAATAACATCAAAGAGACCGAACGTACAAATCCTTCCAAGACAGAGCAATTACAGTTTCATTAGCTCAGCTCGGAGGAAATGAAACGCTCTGGGTCCTAAATATTTTCAAAATTTGAGTGGATGATTTGTTGCCAAAATGTAGCTGATGTTAAATCTTTTAAATCATTCGAAAATACAGAAAGCAGACAATTTGCTGTAGAGAAATATCTAAACATCAGATGTGAATAAGGACACAGAAAAAACAAATCACATAACAACAAGCTATTTATTTATTAATACAAATAGGAATGAGGAGTAAATACTAAAAATGTTGCAGGTCTTCATTTCCTTTTGGCCATGAAGGCTTCAGCTGCAGCGGCTGCTGCATCAGCTTTCAACTTCTCCTCTCTCTGCTCCATGAAGACTTTGTACTCATCAGCTGTGAGACTGAAGAGGAGGAGGGAGGAAGAGAAAGAGAATAAAAAAATACATGAAGTTACCCCAAACTCTGACTTACGTTTACAGGAATATCTAACCTGCTGTTAAAAGGTTAAAAGACGAAATTTTAACGACAGCATTCCTCGCATTCCTTCATCATTTTGTAGTCAAATTTAATAAAACTGGACAAATGTGGACGGCCAACAACACATCAACACTTCTCCACTGGAGCTGCTAATATTTAATAGCAGAAATTTCTACTTTTTATGGCTGAAAATCCTCCAGCGATCTGCAACATTAACTTTAAACATAGTTTTTGTCCCCCAGAATCAATGAGCAATGATCTTCTTTGTGGACTCACCACAGTGCAGCAGTGTTCAACAACCACCCAGGGAGAAATCCATTGTAAAAGAAGCAGAGATACCAATTTCTGCACTGACAATACTCTCAATAAATCATAATGCACTGCAGCCGCAAGACATGTTGAGTTTTAAGTAAGGGGGCAGAAAGGGATTCTGGGAAAAGTACAAAACTATTAAGTGCAGTAGAAATAGATGCAGCAGGTGGAGGGAGTGTAAGAATACTGAACCGAAAGAGTTCATGCTGTGCACGTAACAAATGATAAATATCTGAAAGTTTGAAGGTAAACACAGGTGGGTGTTAGGATGCAAAGTCCTCGTGGGTACGCAAGGAAGTCGATGGAGGAGTGGAGGGAGTCTACATCTGCAAAACCTAAAGCAGTCAGATACAAAAGCAAGATGTAGAATCTTTATGAAGTTCATAGCTGTTAATCTTTGTCCGAAACCCATACTGACTGTTTACAGTACATACTATATACTCTTAGTATTGTTTTTGCAGTTAGTACAGATGGAAAGTCAACATACTACGAACAAGACATAATGCGACATGCGCAGTGATGCATGTCAATCAGACTGTTTGAATGTTACTGCTAATTCAACCTCACAAATAAACACAAAAATCTTCCATAAAGCTGTTTTACCGCTGGCCACAGCTCGTTTAATGTTTTGCAGCCGTAAGCAGCTTCTCCTCGCCTTTGTTTATTGCATTGTTAGGAGAGAATAGTGTTCACTCAAAAATCAAGGTTACCTTTTAAAGCAAGCATACTGACTTTTTTTGAGGACACTTTATTTTGTCACTTTATAAACCAGATAAACAAACCCTGCTAAGATTCAATGCCTACAATACACTGGAAGACTTTGAAAATACTGTTTTCCACTGACAACAGCAAGGTTTCAGAGCATAAAAGCAGAGGGAGGCGCATCTGGGACGGCAGGTGTTGCCTCTGGAGGTGTTTTGGGCCTATGATCAAAACACCTGATGACCGCAATGAAGCTTTTACCCTCCCTAGACCCCCACCCCTCCCCCAGCATGGCTCAAACGTTCACTTATAATCTTAAGTATGTGCACAGCAAGGAATTGACCAGTTAAACGCCAAGTCGATTAAAGTTAGGTCAGTTTTAATCCTGTTCGTTTCTTCTTTCTTCTTCCCTCATCAAATTGAGGGAGTAGGGGGAGGCAGAGTGTTTCACCTTGGCTCTGCCCTCTCTATGCTCCTCCGTACTGTTTTATCTACCTGTGCTCTTTCCTACTTTTCTGTCCATCTAACCTCAACCTTTGGCCCCCGATCAATATCCCCCAGAAGGTACTGACAATCCCACTCATAGTTTCAAGTAACATGCACCACACTCTCATATTCCAAGGGAACTGCCCATTGGTTCGACAGCCCATTGGTTCGACAGCCCATTGTTCCGACTATATTAAACTCATTGTTCCTAAGTCCGTTCCGAAATCATCATGATGCCCTGTGGTTAAGGTCTGGTTAGGTTTAGGCACAAAAACCACTTGGTTAGGGTCAGGAAAAGATCATGGTGTGGGTTAAAATGAAAAAGAAAGTGACAAACACATAAGCCGTGAGCCTGCTCCGCCTCAAGCCGGTCGCGGCGCACCATACGCCCGCCGCGAGCCGTTCAGCACCGCGGACAATCGGACTAATGGGATGTCGAACCAATGGGCTGTCGAACCAATGACATGGACCCTATTCCAACACCCTGACTTCTCCAAACTACACATATAATCTAGCCATTAAATTTCACATTCAGATCCTAAACACTGACTCCAATCCTACACTTACTGCTCTACGTCCAAGTCACAACACAAAACAGCAATGCATCACCAGACCAATCTCACATGCACTTATTCCCGTACCACCTTACAAAAACAATCATGGTCAGAGATCATTTTGTCACACTTGCGCTAAAATCTGGATCGCGATCCCACACTACATTAGAGCAATAACCTCTATTACACATCTCAAACATGCATACAAACACCATCTGATGGAAGGACATACCTGCAACCACTAATTTAAATCTCATATCCCATTTTGCTCACTCCACTTAAGTCTCTCTGTTTTTCGTTGCATATCAGGGACCTGCTGAAAACCAGTTTGTAACTGAGTCAGGCCAGTTTTGACTTAACACACAATATTACTTTTAATTCCTTCCCTGTCTAAATAAAACAGACAGGTAGGAAGGGGATTGATTATGAAGGGCTTTAACGGTGAGAGGCAGAATCTTGAAATCAATGCGATCTTTAACAAGAAACAAGTGAAGCTGCTGGATAACAAGAGCGGCATGATCTATAGAGGGGGTTCCAGTAATGATACGGGCGGCTGAATTCTGGACAAACTGGAGTTTATGGAGACACAGAGGTCAGAATCGCAATAATCAATATGGGATGTAACCAAAGAAGGAACGAGGATAGCAGCACTGTGAGGTGCAAGTGACGGGCACAGACGATTAATATTTTGTAGATGAAAGTTTGCAGAGCGTGTAACATTATTGATGTGGGCCTCAAAGGACAATGTACTGTCCAGGATGACACCAGGACTCTTAACCTGAGGGGAAGGACAGACTTTGGAGTTGTCAATGGTCAGAGGTATGGTATGAGGTTTAACCAAAGTAAATATATTATAGTTGCACACTAGAAGATTTGCAAAGACTGGGGATCTTTAGGGACACTATTTAAAGGACTAACAATAGATTCCTTTTGAGATTATTTCCCATCCTGCTCCTTGTGGAAAATATTACACCTAATTTCCTACAGGATATATGACATTTTAACAATTCCTTAAGTGTCAGCTTAACTCTGGGAACACAAGATACATGGTGTCATATGTTGACAATATTATTGTCAATTCAGTATCAATACACTCAATAAAGAAAAACTGTATTTGCAAACAAACTAGATTTTGAATTTTGTTGCCTCAACTTGCTCCCAGCCTCCGTTGCTTAGCTGCATTGTTTTAATGGGAGGACACCATGGGACTGAGAGGCAAACAGTTTCAAAGTTAAGATTTCTCACTGAAATAAATTCTCTTGTTCACGCCACATCTTCACCGGTTTCTCCTCCTTTTCCACAGAACATGAGAACTGAGACTCGTTCTCATGCCTCCATGGAGCCTGCACTGTGTTTGCTGTTTACACAGTTTGCTGCTTCCTGTTTGGTGCTGAAGAGAGCGCAGCTATTGGTTGTCGACAATGTTCACATCATTGAACTTCAGCATTTGCATTGTTATTGTGTAGTATACATCTAAAACCACAAGAAGAGGACTGTTGATTCGACTCTGCTGCAGTTTTTGAGACTGGACTGTTTGTGATTGTGGGATGCTCATGTTATTATTAATGTTATTTTGTGTGAGGAGAGTGGGGGTTGCAAAACGTTAAGTGCACACTACAACACAGGAAAATGTATTACAACTGCACCATAAAGTAAACGCTAAACCACAGACATATAGAGAGATGAATATTTAGTATCTTATTTAGCCGAGTAGCAAATTGCATCATTACAGCAGCAAGCAAAGTAGATACTGCATAATGATGATGATGATGAATTGGTTTGGTGAGGTACTGCATCTGACCTGCAAAAATTAATATAAAATTGAGCTGTACAACGAATACACTCATGGACAAATTATGACACAATTGGCCCATAAAAAGGCCCCCCTTGTACCTTACACCCACCAGATTTTTAACCCTGAACACTCTTTCAGCTCTGTTTAAAGGAATACTTTACCTGCAAATCCACCATTTGTGTATCTATTTGTTATTGAGTTATGTTGACTTTGTGAAGACAACTTTGTTTTTCTTGCACACCTCCTCAGTGAGCGAAGAATCCATAAAAGGCAAACATCCTTCATGAACTGAAATAAACAGGGACCAAGGTGAACAACAGCAAAACTATATCAAAACATCCATTTCCAAACTCTCACACAACTCATCCAGTATAATCCCAGCTTCACTGATCCGGTTTTATGCTCAGTTCTTCCCAAACACATGCACTTTCACAAAAACATAATGATTTAAAACACTTTCGCCTACGAGCAGTGCACCCTGACCAGTTGGAGCACATGCATGAATATGAGCTCAGCTTGAGCAGACTTCAAACGCATGCGCATGCTCGGGCTTTTGGCCATGAGACTGTTTGTTCTGTTGTGTTTTAAACCATTAACATTTTAAATGCACGTGTTTGCAAAGCACTGGGCATACGACTGGAATAATGAGACCTGGATAATGCTGCACAAGTTGTGCGAGAGTTTGTGTACAGATATAGTTTTGCTGTAGTTAAATGTGTTCCCTGATAGCCTCGATTCATGAAGAATGTTTACTTTTTTTGGGTTCTTCGTTCACGGTGAAGGCATGCGAGAAAAACAAAGTGATTTTCACAAATTCAGAGGAAAATACGGCGAGCAAAAGACACACAAATGGTCATTTTGCAGGTGAAATATTGCTTTTTTGTCGAACTACCAGACTGCTTCTGTTCTCAAACACAGAAATAACTGAAAGGACTGTAAAGTTTTATTACATACATTACACTTACAGTAAGACTCTACATGGAAAGATGCTCAATATCAAAGGATAAGAGGTTCTTCACTGGCCCACTTGCTTCCTAATAAGGAGGTAGAGTCCCATTGTATTACACTGGATCTGTATGTCATAAATACTTGTGTGGACCCGAGAGCTCCATAAAGACCCCTATAAAGGATTCAGATTAGAATCAGGAGCATAAAAAGATCAAATGTAATGGGGACATCACAACTTCTGACTGAGCCCTTTGTTTCTGCAGCAGGGATATTATACTGAAATGCATTTGATTACACACTGAAGCTACTGCAGGTGTTCATGTTATTGTGGCCACTTTACTCAGACCTGATCTCCAGTGGCCATTAGGAGGCATAGCAGCATCTACAGTCGACACCACCTGCTGCTTCTTTGACACTCTGCATGAATATGTGTGAAGCTTTATGTTTGTGTTGGCTTCTCCCCCAGTGTTTCCTTCATTTACTAACGACTCGACTAACAAGTCCAGGTCAGAACCAGCTGACCACCAACCGTCTTTGCTTGTGCACACACAGGTCAGGTTTATGGTGTCTCAGGTCATCAATACAGTGAAATTAAAAAAAGTGCGCCGAGCACAAAAACACGACTTACTCATTAACAACCTTGATGCCCAGTGAACGAGCTGAGCCGATGATGCTCTTGACGACATTCTCAAGGGGGGTGTTCCTCATCTGGAAGCACTCATCCTGGGCTTTCACCTGGGCAATCTCATACACCGCCCTCACCGACACCAGCCCCACTACCTCGTGGCCTTCACAGACAGACACACAAAAGAGATTTCAGATTGTGGATAAAGAAGAGAGAATAATTAATTAAGCATACAAGGAAAACTCAGGCACAAAAGAGGGCAAAGTGGTGTGTGTGTGTGTGTGTTGGGGACGGTGCGGGGGTGGTATTAGGAGTCAACAGCCGAAACGAGGCTGGAGATACCTTGGAGCATAAAAGGTGGAAATCTATAATTCTCTTTTCTTAACACGCCACCTTTACTACTTCCTTCCTCTGCTGCAGTTCCCCCGCATGTCATGAATATAACATCAATCACAGCAAAGCTCAAACCCGAGCCGAGGGAGAGACGTGTGTCCGTTACAGGATGGGCTCAGCAGGTGAAGATTGAATAGAGAGAGCAGATAACATCAGTGCAGCGGCACATCTCACCTGTTTTGCCGGCCCCTTTCGCAACGCCCGCTGCTTGCTTGAGGAAGTAAGACACTGTGGGCTGGCCGATCTTCAGGTCATAGGTCCTGTCAGGCTGAAAAGACAGAAGAATTAAAATGAAAACGAGATCCAAGGTGGGCCAGAGACGGGCTGTAGGTGGGATTCACAAGTCTGTAAAGTGTTTGTTTTTTAACATGACTTGGAAAATTGTTCTGACAACACTCAGTCACATATTCAATAAACACACAAACACTAAAGGAGTTAAAATTATTGTAATTACAAGGAGACAAGTACAGACCTCCTCACACTGAAATCGACGGCTCAATGAGGGTGTTTTTCACATCATATTTCATAGCACTTCAGACAAAGAAAGGTGATTGGCAGTTTTAAACCACTTACGTGTTTAATCTTCACCTTACTTTCACCAGTTCATTCTTTCATTCATTCAACTGACCGTTCGCTAACCTCACCTCACTTAGTTACTGTTGCTACTCCTCTCAACTCTCCGTCCTGCTCAGCGTGTATGCAGTTTACAATGATAACATTGGCTGATCTATCATCGAAAATCACTGAGTTTTTGGAACAATGGCTCCACAATTTCAGAGAGCGGTAGACAAAAGCATGGTCATCACTTGCTGGCTGACATGAAAACTGTCAGTAATCGTCTTCATGAGTTTGAAAAGACCACTCAGGCTGACAATTATTATCTTTTCTTATCTTTCCAGCAGACTCACTTTGAAAGCGGAGTCTGTAAAAGGTGTCTTAAGGTCCAGGATTTAGCTGCATCTAGAAAAGGACTGCAGACTGCAACCGGCTGAAATCTTGAATGGCCCTTTCTAGAGCCAGTGTTTAGTTTGTCTGTTCTGGGCTACTGTAGAAACATGGCAGTGCAACATGGCGATCTCCATGGACGAGGACCCGCTCCTTATGTAGATATAAACAGCTCATTCTAAGGTATCAAAAACACTACAAGTCTTATTTTCAGGTGATTATACACTAAAGAAAACATATTATACTCCATTTCTGCCAATAGATCCCCCTAAATCCTGCACACTGGACCTTTAAACATGCACTGATGGCTACACGATAAGGAAAACGTAAGATCAAGCTGTTTTCATTTTACAAAACTCCGTGTGACAGCATCTGTCATGTGTTTAACACAACCTTATCTTTAACACTGGCTGGGGTTGTTAAATTTTTTTTTTTAAATCCAATTAAGAGCAGAACAGAGCTACTAAAGTTAACATAAACCCCAGGAGTAAAGTTAGCCTTCACACAGTTGGAAAATATCAGAGTTAATATCCTGGTCATGAACGGACCTTTTGTATCCCTAGAAAATATGAAACCCTCCTTGACCCTGGAGATAAAACTGACTCAGGTTACTCCTGTAATTAGCTCGTTAGCCAGGCATGCTAATGATTACAGCTAATATGAGAAAAGACACTACAGCACAGGTGTTATCCCACACCACAGACAGGGAATTCCTATTAGTGAAGAAAATAAGAGCTACATCTTCCACTTCATGGCTTACTGTCTTCACTGAATACTCTCCTCTGGCCGACAGAGACAAAAACATAATCCTTAAACACTGGGGTGTCCTAAAAAGAGATGCATCTTTAAATAGCTTCAGCTGACGTTTAAACGCTCTCATAACCTGACAGACTGACTGCTTTATTTTAAGACTAGAAAACCACCTAACACTGTGTCTTGGCTGCCTTATCAACGATACAGGTTTTTTCGCTGTGCACAATTTCTAACTTGTCAGACACCTAGTACTTTTCACATGCACATACTGGTGGAAAATACACCAAAGAAATCTTCATAAACTGCAGCAGCAGCAGCAGCAGCAGCACATGTTGTCGACATGCTGATAGTCCATGTGGCCTGGTTCATGTTGGACGAACTAAAACACCTTTTATGAACACAAAACTGCAATACACACCCAAAACATGGTCTATGCTACTGTCTGGCACTATGCACAGGTGAACCATGGCTCTGCAGCATCATTTAAGTTCTGGGGAGTGGAAATAAATTCACTCTCTTCTACAGGTGGTGACTCAACTGTCAACTCACTGCTCCCCAGAGAGGAGCTAGTTAGGCGAGTCTAAGTCTGGACAGGATGTGTTTCTTAGGGGAACTTTAAAGTGGTACACCCAAACTGGCTCACCCCTCCTGTGTCTCCAGGGAGTTTCTTCTGTCTCTGAACCCAGCTGCACCAAGTGTGTATCCAACAGTTCACACACTGTTGAGCCATGATGATGAGCCATTTCCCCACCCAGCACAATAACTGGATTTATAGTCTTTACACAGTTCAGACCTTCAACTTGTGAAGCTTGGTGAATGAAAAGCTGAATTTGTCACGTTTTCTTTGGTTTGTTACACGTGATGGATGCAGATGCCATTTTGTACTTTTTATATTTGTAACTTTAAGAGATACCTGTGTTGTTTTGTTCCTGATGAGATTGCCGTGCATGGTGTGTGGCACTGACAATGGCAATAGATTTGAAATCCTGTTTAACCACGTATCCAATGAGAACTGCTCACATGTTGTAGGTTGACGTCATATGTTTGCACCACTTTGTCTTTGCTCTCTTTCACTCTGATGGAGACACTGGTGCTGAAACATCGGTCTGTTTATCCTGTTAAACACTGAATTGATTGATGTGCTCCAGTCCTTTCCTCGTCCTTGGAAAGTCTTTGTGCGGGTTTTATAAACATGGGTAAACCTGCTAAAAAATAGGCTATAGACTTCTTTTCCACTGCCAGAAAATCACTGCTTTCTACACGACTCTGCAGCAGAGCAAAGTATGCCTTTGTGTGAGTGTTTTTTTAAATCACATTTGACGTCATGGACAGGCAAGGTCAGCAAACAGTAGAGAGGAGCATGGAGGCCAGTGAAAATGTTATGGTGGTTACTTCTTTTTATATATCTCTAAGTTATTCAGTCTCTCTTTCAAACTCGGTGCCGAGTAATTTGGATCGATGTTTAGGTGGAGACGAACGGTATTTTGTGGTGGCACATCATCGACGGTAAAGGGGCTAAAACTAGCGCGTTCACCCAGGTGTTGTGTTCCCATCAATGCTAATCAGAGCCAGAGTCGATAAATACCCATGACTACTACAGAGTCATTTGACCCGGGTGTGAATGCCGATTAAAACCTTTCCCGTTGCATTATAAAGACAGATGTTGGCAGGTGTTAGTGGATTTTTGTGCAGTGGCAAAGGGGCTTAAGAGGCACCTAATTTGGCCACATGCTTTTGGATGATGCTCGGGAAGCAACTTTGGGCCTATGTTGTTAATTTTGGACGGGGCAAAAAAAAGGCAACCCTTCAAATTCTTTAAATGCAGATCATCACTCTCACCAGCCCCATTCTGACCGCTTTATGATGGAGACAAATCCAAAGCTTGACAGGCCTGACATCACTGGTTAAGGTTACTGACGGCTGCTTTAAAGCAGTCACCTCACTGACAGGAATAAAACATTAAAAAAAGGAGAAATATTACATGCATCTGTTGAGTTTTAACTTAATGAATGGATTCCTTTGTGTTTTGCCCATAAACTCCCAAAGTTGAATGTGAAAAGCCCTGAAAACCCACAATGTATTATTTCTGTGTAATCAGAGGATGTTAACTTCTCCTACAGTGATTAATCCTCATTATTTCCAGAGACAATACTGAAAATGTGTCCTTGGTGTTGTCAATGGCAGCTACAATCCTGACACAAGACACTGCATCTCAATTTATAACTCTTGATAATCGCTGAAATTAATAAAACTGAGCTAAAGCTACGACAGGGTCATTAAACTTTCCTTTGTTGCAGCTGTGTGTCTAACACTGTTTTCAAACATATTCTAATTGAAATTCAAAAACTGATGTCTCAACATACTGTAGATTGGACTTACTATTCATGAGAGGATCAATTCTGTCAAAAGAAATTCAAAGCACATCACTTCGTTAAACTGCAAAAAGTTAGAAAGCCTTTATAATTGAGGCAACGTGATTAAAGCGGAGGCAAAATTGTATCAACCGCTCGCTGGTCTTCCTCAGAGGCTTCAGTTTAGAGTATTGAAGCTACCTGAGAATCAGGAGTACCCGCCTCTCAGATTCAAGTCGTGCGTCCTTCATCTTTTTTGTATACCTTGACCGTGCTCATTGCAACAGTTCAGAGCAAATCTGCACATTATCTCTAAATTCACAGAACTGGCCATTATGCCCTCTACCTGGTGGTGTGGTTTCCTGAGACCAGCGTATTTTGTTAATTATTTGCAATGGGATCACTGCGAATTTACACTATGCTACAAATTCCAGCAGTGTGATGAGATGCTGAGTGTCTATACTGCATGTTTAACATTCATTTCTGGTCGAGTGTATAAAACATGTTTAAATTTGGGTAAACTGCTTCAGCCACTCAGCACTGTCGCTTTTTACCCTACAGTACAGTGGAAGGGGGGGGGGGGCGGGACAAGTACCACTAAGACCAACCATCAACAACAATAATCGAGGTGAATGGGGGAGAAGCCAACAATTTTACTTGCGTGGATATTTACTATCATAGCAACCAGGCACAACCAAAGCATCTCAGCTGAGGAAACACCACACCTCCAAAATGCTCTTGTGCTCCCTGCTAGTCGTTTTCAGCAGGTGTCAGCCCCAGTCTATTTAAATCCAGCAGATACAGAGCAACATTATCAGACATTTGGAGCAGTGTTCCTGCTCAGCTGATCAGGGCCCTGACACACCAAATCGACGGTTAGCTGTTGGTCAATGTCAGGCCATCCATGCACGTCTGCCACCCTGGTTGTGTCCCACACCACTGGCACTAGTTGGCCCTGGTTTTCAGCTGATAGAGCATGAAGAATCGGTGTCAGAGACAGCAGAGCCTATCAGTGATGAAATAACTCTGATTGGCAGATCAGCTCCGTACATAAGAGAAACAGAAGTGAGGAAAGTAAACAAACAACAAATCAAGAGGAAGTGAGATTGAAACAAACTTGTTAGAAAAGGTAAGTAAGTCTTTAAGCCACTGAGCTCTTCAGCAGAGAAGGTTGGCAGCTGTTTGTGTCATTGTTCACTAGTGCACAGTAAATATAATTTGTTCTTTCAACATCTGGTTGTTCTTTTAATGTGCTAATTGGCTAACTAGCTTGAATCCATCCTGTCGGTCTTCCAGTTTCCCTTTCTGAATGACGAATACAGACTAATGCCACCGGCTGGTATGGAGAGTTATTCCCTCTTAGCCAGGCGGAGAACGTACGTGCTAGTTGGCTGTTTGCTGTGGTCTTTACGGTGTGTTCAAGTGCAACTCTGGCAGAGACACAACAGTCAGTCTCCTTCACTGCTAGTGCTTTGATGTCAGTCTGGTGTGTCTGGGCCTTCAGTCTAATTCAGTCTCTTTTAGCTCTGTTTTTGGCTCCACCTGAGGGGAAATATCTGGTTCTTTAGCTGCTAAATGCTCCACTGTGTTCACCAGCTGGTCGCTCACTGTGTCTGTGTGCTGTTTGTGGATGAGCAGGTAGTGTACAGTGGATTTTTAAGCCTCTTTCCTGCTGCAGCTGCTGATGCTGATGAGAGCCTTGAGAGTGATCCAAACCGTAAAACTGTGTTGAAAAAACAATACAATGAACTGAAAGCGGCTATAAAGCTGTGCAGAGCTGGTTTATAATTCTGCAGCTTTAAAGAAGACAAAACAATACGAACACTCACAATAAAGGACTTTAATGTTTATGTAACCTAACCCGTTTGCATGAGGTGTTTGTATTATTTTGTCTACCCCCTGCGTGTTCAACTGTGTGCTGCCTCCCATCTGCTCTTCAGCCTCATTCGCTCGCCCTTTCCATCCTCCCCTCAGGACCGAAGCAAAAATAATCTCTTCAGCCTCGCTGAGTTATTCTGAGCCTTTTCTTTTAATTCAGATTAATTCACTGGCCGAAGACCTTTATTCACTAAAATCTGACGTTCAGATCCAATCAATAAATCATCTGAGGAAAGTTTACTTTGGATCATCTGTTTTCTGTCACATAAATAAATAAATAAATAAAAAACAAACACAGGGCAATAAACTGTAGGCTGAGCTGAGAAGATACCACAGAGCAGGTGATTTGTCATCAGAGTCGCGTTATCTAACTGTAGTGACCTTTCGACAAAGGGAACAGAATTTTTCTCTATCTGTGGAAAAGCTTTTGGTTGCAAAGGTCCGATGAATCGCCGCTGTTTCCTCCTTTATTGTACATGATGAAACACAAACATTAACTGCAGCGGGCTTCATCTGACAAGCAAAATTAAAAAAACAAAAAATATGAGGACGGAGAGAGAAGAGAAGTCTGGGACAAAATGAAGGTTAATAGTAGCAATGTGACTAGTTCAACATTTTGACCTTTAATGCCTCTTTGTTAGATGAGGGGCAATTAGCTTTAGCTTAGCATAAAGACTGGAAACAGAGGGAAACAGCTAGCCTGGCTCTGTCCAAACTTAAACCAAATCTTCCAACCAGCACCTCTAAAAATCATCTATAACTGCCTATGTCTTGGTTACTTAAGCTATATCCAGACATAAATTGTTGCCTGGCAACCTGTGTGATGACAGACACCAGGAGGTCACTGCACCTAGCAACTATTTGCCAAGAAATAAATGCATGTTGATTGCTGATGTGAGCATTTAGTGACTAATTACAGCCTCACAGAGCTGCGAACATGGTTGTGGCCCCAATCTTGTTGAAGCCTGCCCTGATGAGACAGAGGTTGCTGCTTGCTTTGTCTTCTTTTTTTTTAAAGGATCAGTGTGTAAGATGTAGGGGAATTTAGTGGCATTTAGCAGTGAGGACTGCAGACTGCAACCAGCTGAAACTCCTCCCGGTTAGAGTCTCTTCATAGTTTATTACTCAGGAGGTTTAAGGTGGACCAGGTGATAAAAGCACTGAATAAAGCAGTTTCATGTTACAAATCTGTGTGTCTCTGATGCTGTTCAGCTCGTCCAAGCACCTGCTAATGTATGCTCAGCTTTTTTTCCTCTGATAACTAAAGATACAGACATTCAGGAGGTTTTTTTACCTGGAGACAAACTGTCTGCAGAGGATTCTTCCTCTCCAAAAAACAGCCCTGTGACTTGAACCAGTAAAAATGCTGAATAAAGCATTCATTCATTATTCATTATTTGTAACTGCTTATCCTGGTTCAGGGTCACAGGAGGGCTGGAGCCTATCCCAGCTGACGTTGGGCGAGAGGCTGGGTACACCCTGGACAGGACACCAGACTATCACAGGGCTGACATATAGAGACAGACATTAATGCTCACATTCACACCTACAGGCAATTTAGAGTCAGTTAACTTAACCTGCATATCTTTGGACTGTGGGAGGAAGCCGGAGAAAACATGCAAACTCCACAGATAAAGGCTTCAGCTGGCCGGCAGGTTCCAATCCAGAACAGTCTTGCTGTGAGGTGACAGTGCTTATCACCCGTTAATAAAAGAGTTTTATGTTAGAAATAAATAAATAAAGCAGTGTTTTTTGGATGCTGCTCATCGCAGAGGGGCTGCTAACTACGGCGGCCTATGCAAAAACACAAATGCCCCTCTCTAGAGCCAGTGTTTGGTTCATTTGTTCTGGGTCACTGTAGAAACATGGCGGTGCATCATGGCAGACTCCATGTAATGGTAGAGGACCTGCTCCCTATGTAGAAATAAACAGCTCATTCTAAGGTAACAAAAACACAACAATTCTTACTTTGCGGTGATTACACACTAAAAGAAATATGCTTATTTTATTATATTCCATTTCTCCCCCTAAATCCTACACACTGTACCTTTAATTGTTGCTAGGCAACCCTTAACCTTATTTTGCTGTGAAGTAACCTCATATATCTCTACCTTAAATCTGCACAAAAAAAGGACAGGCAGAGGGCACCTGTCCTGGCTCTGCTTGAGGATGAGAGGCTGTTCCTGTTGGTCACAGGGAAGCAGAGTGGTTACACGAGACATCACCAGCTGGTCTAGGAGCTTTGCCTGCATGATGGTCTGTTCCAGGTTTATTTCAGGATGAGTCAGAGACAGTTTGACAATCTGCTGCCAATCATCGGACCTAATTACAGATGGTAAAACATTAGAAAGCAGTTGAGGCTACAATTTGTTCAGATATGTCTTGCAGCTTGCCTCGGGCGACGTTGGGAGTGAGCTCATGTTATCTTGACACAGACCATGAACTGTGAGCTACATGTCACTGCCACCACACAAGAACTGCCTCTCAACTCGTCTGATTGGACATTTGGAAAAAAACACTAATGTTGTCGGGCACTTTGTCCGCTCTAAAATGAAGTTTTTTCATCTTGGGGCGTTCAGGGCGCTCCTGCAAAAAAGCGAGGCTCATGGAGCGGAAAAACATGTAGTGCTCAGCAACACAAAAGCAACGAGCAAAATGCTTCACTCTCATTAAAAACAATAACAAACAGCCGCCCCGGGCTGTTAAAACACACTCTGCCTGATCGAGGTCTCAGTTCTGTAGATGCCACAGCATAAATTTCATATCACGATTACAGGGACATAAATTATCAGGCTTATCAGCATTACCACAGTGCTGTTAAACTGTGCTGAAAATGTGTGATACACACGCTGACATCATTTCACCAAGTTTTATATTGAAATCCACTAATGAACTTAGCAACACTATGCAACTGTGGTTGGGTAAATAAACTAGGCAAAGTGTTATCGTGTGCAGTGGGCGATTAGAGTCTGCAGACACATGACAGCATGCAGCAGCAGAACAATGTGTAGCATTTTGTCGGTATATGACAGCTGACATTACTGACAAGCTAAACTTACATTGCATGCTGTGTCTGTGTCCCTGCATCTGAGAGACTTCCTAACTTTGGACAGTATTTATTGGAGTTTTCAGGTCAAACGCAGGTTTAATGATAATTAAAATTTGACAGTTTTACAGTGGTTTATCATTTCATCACTACCTGATACATGTTTAAACAAATGAGGTACATTATGTTACATACTGAGTTGCAGGTTCTTGAACTCTGGACAGAGCCTGGCTAGCTGTTTCCCCATTTCTCGTCTTTATGCTAACCTCGAGCTCCTTACTTAACACACAGACATGAGAGAGGCATCAATCTTCTCATCTAACTCTCTGCAAGGACGTGAATAAGTGGATTTCCTCAAAATGTCAAACCATTCCTTTAAAGTAAGATGAAAGACACTTTGAGATGTGCTCAGAGCTTCTCACAAGCCCGAGGTGAAAGTTGAAAGCAGAGCTGAGAAACATTCATCTCAGAGGCTGAAACATGTTGCATGCACACATTAAACGTCACATACAGTGCAGTGTGGACAGAATAATAACGCTACAAACCGCCAGCAGATGGCAATGACGAGCAGCAGCGAGGCCGCACGTGTGATGGCAGAGCTGTTGCTGCATATTGCATGTCAAAATAAATTCACGGCTGTTAAAGGATTAGACTTCCCCTCCTTCCATCACAAACCTCATTACTACACACATTCATTCAGCCGAAAGGATACAGACTGCTGATTTGAAACAACACACAATGAGGTGGGGGGGGGGGGGGGCGTGACGAGTCCAACAATATGTGGTTGTGTAAAATAAAATCTACAAGCTCATAACACCTCTTTTCTGAGTAATTCACGTTTCTTGTATGCACTTAATGCTTCTTGACTCCAGGTTCCTCTGGGCATTTCTTCATTAATGAATGCAAATGGAAAGGCTTACTTCAGTGGTAGAGTATGAATAATGGAAGTGCTCTGGTAATGTTATGCAGCTAGTGGAATTAACCACAATCGTGGTGGTGAGGGGGGGGGGGGGGGGGGGGGCTAAGTGTAAAGGGTCAAGGATAGGTTGGACCCACAACGAGCCTTGCAGACGCACCTTCACATGGATCTTGACTGGGAGAGGGATCCCCTCCTTCAGCTCCTTGGTTTTCTCGTTGAAGTCCTTGCAGAACTGTCCGATGGGGATTCCTCTCTGGATGGGGCAAAAAAAGAGGGAAATAAGCGTGGAGAAATGATAGAGGACCGTTTTAAAATGTATGAGAAGTCTAAGCGGACAAACACTCAGCTGGTATCACACTGTGCTGCCAGAATACAGATGCCTGGGCTGCTGTCAGTCAATCAATCACAAAACTTGACAGACGTCTGACTATATTTGCACACACGAGTGGATCAGGGACTGGGTGTGTGACGGTTTATATATGTGATGAGTGTCCGCAACATTTTGGTGGAGGCATTTTCACACTTCGTTCTAGTTATTTTTGTTGTATTCACACTGAGATGCATCTGTGTGTGGGTGTGCAGCCCCTCTCTAGTTCCAGACACTGTTTGTGTGTGTGTGTCTCTGTCACTCGAGCTATGACTGAATGCATGTTGGTTCCCAGAGCCAGAGAAACCCAGTGATGAATGAGCCTCCCATTTTCCAGCTCCTGCAAGGCCAACCAGAGTGAGAGCAAAATGGATGGGTGACATTAAGTCAACACTCGGCCAACGCTCCTCCTTTGCACCATTCCTCTTTGGAGCTGAATTCAGAGGCAAAGACTAATAAAGAATCTAATTATTACTGCTGGAATTTATACTGACCTTCAGCCGCCATCCTTCCCAAAGGCAACACACTGATTGAAATGTTCATTTCAGAAATGAGGGGAAGAAAAAAAAAGGTTTTTTATTCAGTTTAATGGACTCGTGAGCTTCTATTGCTCCACGACAGAGCAGAGCGGCAGCCCTCAGTTTCTAATAATGGATCTGATGAGAAGTCAGTCATCCTGAGACATTCTCCAATGACAGCACGGGGAAGACATTTATTTGAACTTAACGGAGCAGAAAGTTCTCTGAACATCATCTCTACTAAAGGCTTCAAAAGCACCTGATGAATGCTAATCAGCTGCTTGATCTACGCGACCTCCGCCACTTCATTTGGGTCCAAAACTCTACTCATTACTCACTGGTGTTTCTATGCATCCGCCTAACACAATAACAACAAAAGTGATTGAAATTTCAACACATCACACGAGTCGAGGCAGGTTATTGTTTCTGAGCTGATGGGTGCTATTTGAATTACAATATGCTACTAATGAAATGAAACGCAGTTACGTCCCCTGAGCCCTCGCCAGGCTCTACCTTCCCTCTCCTCCCATGCTTATTAATAGTAATCCCATGTCAACCTTCTACCCGTGCCCTTCCCTCCCTCTGTTTCCCATAAAACAACATAGCAAGCGTAAACAAACGAGGAGGGAGCACTGAAGGAAAGTCTAATTAAATATGGATTAGTATAAAGGCTGTGATGTTGCTTATGAGTCAAAGCAAACCCTCGGGCTCTGCCTCACACATTCGGCTCCCATTCCTTCCCTTCTGTTCAGCCCGTGTCGGATAATGATCTCTCCCACCGACTCAGATGGCCCTTTTCATGCCACACAATACCATGAAAGGGCCTCCCTGACCAGCCGGAGATAATGCCTGATGCTTCTAAAATGTGCTTAAGCACGAACAGCGAGACATTATGCAGACAGAGGAGCTGTTCTAAAGATAGACAGAGGCAAAGACTTCACACGGCCTCCCTGACCAGATAGTCCTTCACTGCTGAAAAAAGGCTTAAACAAACATTTAAAAAAAAAAAAGGCTAAAGAGTGGCAAATAAGAGGATGGGACCCACTGGGGGATAGAAGACAGTTTGCCCTCAGCTCCGCACACAATTAAGTATGCACCAGAGACAGGTAATCATATTTTAATTAAGCTGTTCAATGAGAGTCCAGGCATCTCATCCTCCGAAGATGGCAGGGTGAGGAAGTTTTATTTTGGCCTCCGGCTATTTAATAGTTTAACTGCAGTAATTATGGCGATTGAACCATGTTGGTAATTGCAATCACAGTCTTTAACCACGGCAGAGGGCTGGCTGGCGTGCCATGAAAGCAAGGTTCAAGGTTGGCTCCTCCAACTTCACATGACATTTATCAGGAAGAGAGAGGGAGAGAGAACTGGAACAGTAACATTCATGCCCTGGCCAAATCGCTAACCCCGCTCACTGCATCTGAGCATCTAATCATCCTCGAGTCCGAGCCGCTGGATAAATCCTCTCTCCTCCACCATGACTGATTAGAGCCAGGCGCTCTCCAGTATAAAATGGCTGCAGCCCGTCACCCGAGGCGAGGCCTTCCACGCCGACTGTGGGCGAGGACATTCAGTTGTGCATCTTCAAAGACTTCTGAGATCCTGGGCACCGGGATTAAACGCTAATCTACGAAGATATTTCTCGCCGTCAAATCCAGTGGCGACAGTGGTGAGTAATTGCTATATGATCCATTCAAGATCAGCGCAGCAGAGTCTTATTACTCATAATTATGGGAGCAATTAGGCATTTGCAATTAAAATCTGGGAAGTGTCCATTTGATTTGACCCTTCCACCATAGTCTCTGCAGTCTTTTTTGACACTCCTTTCGTGTTAATGTGATTGGCCTTTCAGCTTCACTAACTCTTTTTAACAAGATGTAGCACTGGTGTGGCAGGATGGTGTGTGTGTATGTGTGTGTGTATGAAGGGGAGGGGAGCAGAGACAGGAATGGGAAAAGAAAGAGACAGCTGAGGTGTATTAAACTTGTCAGAATGTGGCCAGTGATTGTCGTGGTCAATATTTGAACAATGAGAAGGGGTTTGTTTAACAGAGATGAACAACGGGAGAGGAGACAAGTAACGCGAAAGGCCGCGGGAGGTCCTCATGAATATGGGTGAGTGTGTATGTTTATGTATGAATACTTCGGCCTCATTTCTATCTGACAAGACTATCAGTTGAAGAGTGGATATGTGTGCATATTAAGCTGCCAGGGACTGCTGACGGTGAGGAAGTGTTCACTGTGTGTGGTCGCAGGTGTCTCTGCATCTGAGAGAAAAGGAAGAAAAAAAAGAAATGAGGGAGAGTGGAGGAGGAGGAGGAGAGATGAGAAAGAGAGGGTGAGTAGGTCAAGAGAAGTATTGTGCTTATGGAAGCGTGGCAAACATGGAGATAAAGGACACAGGCGCAGGATAAGGCCTTGGGGCAGGAGGCAGGATTAATTGCCCCTGGCACACAAGGCCACCTGATAAATTGCCCCGGGGCAATCGACACGGTGAAGGGCTGCGATACGGAGACGAAGGTGTTACAGTGGAGAGAGAGGGAGAGAGGCTGGTGGGAGGCGAGGTTAATTAAACTCTTCAGTGTGAAACACTCTCATTCATTACCTTCATTACCTTGTTCATTTAATCTGCTTCGCTGTTGGCATTTTATCACATTCGGCCCCATTGTAGCGTCATACAGCTGATTAGGTTTCATGTTGAACCCCTCAGCTGCAGAGGGGGTAACTGAGAGGCTGAACAGCAGACCAGTTTAGGTCTAACACACACACAGATGCACGCAGCATCACAGCACCGCACAGAATAAATCGAGTTCACGCTGGACATGCATTTTACTTGATTTTCCACCCTGGAATCAGTGGATTAGTCTTAAAAGTGGAAAATGAAAACGATTTTCACCCCCCGTCTCCAGTGAACTGTGCTGAGGCCAATACACAGACCTGCATAAAAGACCCGAGGAGCGCCGCTCACACAGGCCTGAGTGCTGAACTGACAGAGCGAACCAAATTCGGAGAATCATCTTTATAGCGACCAAAACAAGCCAAAACTTCTTAGCGGTGCTTTTGCTGTCTGGATCTCTGCTTAAAATAGACGCAGCCTTCACTTTTTTCATACCTGGCACTGGAAGAAGAATTTGCTGTTTGAGGGCATGGAGAAAGCAAGCAAGAAAGCAAGCAGCCGAAGTGTGGAACAAAATGGATTGCATCACGACAAAACATCCCATTTTCAACTCCATTAGGTCCCCCTCACAGTCTTGACAGTGTTGTGCTTTTTGCCACTTCACATGATTAATCACGTGTGGAGGCTGCAGCAGAAACACAGGAGCCTGAACTGCAGGCAGCAGCTGAGGCTCCACGCAGGAGATGTCTGAAAAATCACAAGACACGCTGACAAGTGGAGGAGAGACACACAAAGAAAGAGAGTCAGGGGTTGGAAGAAAGAAGAAAATGCAACAGCATCTGAAAGCGGCGGTTTGTGTTGTGTGTTTGTGGAGCTTTCAAAAGGGACAATAGTGAATTTTGCACACTAAAAGGTGTTATTCAGAGGGAACATCATCGATTTTACACATCAAAGTTTGTTTAAGGGTCTTGGGGAGGATGACTGCATATGCAAACAAGATGTATAAAGCTTTTTGTGTCTCCAGAGGGAGCTGCGAGAAATCTGATAAATTGCCTCAAGTGATGTCACAAGCTAGCTGCTATTAGCATAACACACCCAAATTTCATGCTGCATTCACGTGCTCCTTGGATGGTCCCATGCTAATAAATGACCGCAACTGACTCACAAATGTGTCAAAAAAAACAACACACCTTATTTTGAAGTAGAGTAAATTTCCAGCACAGAGCTTTTATTTTGAAGTGCTGTTTCCTGCTGTAGAGTGAGTGACTAATGGACAGCTACTTGACAGACGGAGCTTCTCAAAGTTAAGGAAGGATCCTTACACAGCTGAATTTCAAGGAGGCTACATCATCGAATCCTGCCAAAGGACCGTTCCAATGTCAAGGATCCTTCAGAGAACTGTCAAGGATGCATGTGTGTATCCTCAACAGGCATGAAGTACCCACAATTCTTTGTGCATGATTTGATGGAACTGAAGGCAGGATCTCTTTAATGATGCACACCTGGGCACTAGCTGGCCTAGTCCAATGTGTGTTCATCGAATGTGGGGAAGGACTCTTGCCTAGCCTCTGTAGGACCCAACTTGGAAGGACCCATCCTCTCAAGGAAGCATCCTTGACTTTGAGAAGCACTGACAGACAGCAAAATAGCTTGGCAACATAGCCAAACACAAGTATGACAGTGAATATATTAAACTGTGTGGACCTTGAACTGATGACTACCGAGAAATCTGGACCCTGTGGCTGGACCAGTTGGGAAACACCGCTCAAGGACAGTCTACATGTGGACAGCAACTAACAATTACAATCTAATACTATGCAACATGTGGATTAATAAGAGCTTCATCATTAGTGCAATAATGAGGCTCTTACTCCTGTGTGCTCTGTCCTACAACAGGAACTGTAGCACAAATGTAGCATGGGATAATGAATAAAGTGTCTTCACTGTAGACACAAGGCAGTAATGTTATCAGGCCTGGCTACAGCAGGTGGGATATGTGCTGACACTGGTGCTCTGTTGAGCAGCCTTTTGATTGTCTTGATGCTTTTTCCCTTTAGCATGGTTGACTGGAGCCAATTCCTCCATGTTGCCACTGTCAAACATTTCGGTTCAGAGCCTATATCCAGCGGGACTAGAAGCTGCCTCTTTATTGAGCCATGTATTTTATTTGTCGTTTGAAAGCCATACATTATTAAACACACACTTCCATGGCATTTGTGGATAAGTAAACTGCTAACTTCAGCCAACTTACTAGTAAAACGTTCCTGCTGCCAACTAGCTGCATACTAGGGATGGGCATTTTAAGTATCTTCCATATTCAAGTACTGGCATTAAATTATAATACAGAACTTGAGTACTTACAAAAAAAAAGAACTAATGTAAGAATAGGAACGCATATTGGCCTACAACAGGAAATGGAAATTTACTGAACAACCAGGCCACAGTTTGTCCATTAAACCAATTACTAGTTAACATGAGAAAAATCAGCCATCCTTCTGTCACTGCCGTTTACATAAGTTAGATGCAGCAATAAAGGACTGTCACTGAACGTCTCTCTCCAGAGTCACTTAACTGTCTGCCAAGTAGCACGAGCTAATGCAACAGCAGCAGCAGCAGAGTTTAACGGTCCCAACAAACCCACACAGACATCGAAACAGCTTGACTTTGTCATTTAACCTGTTAATAACAAGTACGTTACGTCAGCCGAGCCATGCCAACAGTAAGCCCTGTCGCTGTGTATGTGTGCAGGTGTACTCTCACCATTTGTCCCCAGGTGTGGGGCTCACACTCCCACAGCAGTAGTCTCAGGATAAACAGAGACAGAGGGGCAGCGGGGCAAGGAGGGGATGAACGAAGCAATACACAACATTCTAACCCATCTTAAATAGTGAAAAATACATACAAAAATCATGTTCACATGTGAGAGGGGCAAACAAGTACTCGTGTATTCATGCTTATCCCTACTGCATAATCCAATCATGTGATTCTAGTGACATTTCAACAGTCACACACCACAGCACTAGATTTTAGAAATGTATTTCATGTGATGTTAAACATGTTCTGGGATTTTTATGGATATATTTTATCAAATCAATGTATATTCAAAACTTTCCAAAAACATTCTGTTAGTTCCAAACAATTACCAGGCCTGGAAAACAGTTTTTATTATTTCAGAACTTTTCCAGGAGTTCTATGACTGTGGGAATCCTGAATATATGACGTCAAGTCAAAATATTTGACGACTTTCCGAGTTGTTTCGACTTGGGGGGGCGTTCATGTGATATTATTTCCAGTTGGGATCTTATTTTTCTGATTATTCCAACACAACATGAATGCAGGGTCAGACTGAACTGTCAGCCGTTGAGTTGCATTGTGGGATATATAGGCGCCAAGTTTTGACAAGGACGAGAAATGCATGGAATAAAGAAGGATGATACTTCATTTCTGCTGCATTGATCTTTTTGCACTGTCCATCACGGGTGTGACAATGCAACACCTCACACTCTGAGATGACACTGATAGAAAGAGCCAAAAGCAGGAAGGTGAGGGGGGTTTGAGTCCTCCGCGTTTGCCATGTTTGTAGAGGTCAGCCTCGGGTCTGATGTGGAGCATGACTCAGTGTTGACGCCTTTAGCATTCTTGGACAGTCTGTAACCCCATGTGTCCTTCCAAACTTCCCCAATCATGTCTGAAGCGAAAAGTGATGACTGCACAGTACTGTGGACAGCCTGCCCGCCTGGCTGCCCCTCGCCCTCCTCTGCTATTCTCACTACTCTCTCGCTGTCCTTTTCCCTGCCACACTCTCCCTCTCTCTCTCTCTCTCTCTCTCCTCCCTGAAAGTGAGCCAGTGTGCAGAATGACCTTCAACCACACCCACAGGGAACAAAAACAAAGATGGGGGGATAGTAGCAGGATGGAGGAGAGAATGGGATAAACATGAGCAGAGGGGTGACAAGAAGCCAGCCAAAACAAGAAGACGGGTGAAGAAGAACAAAGAGGGAAAAAAAGCACGCTGAAGTGAGGAAAATGGAAAATCTCTCCTTCTCTTGGAAGCCAGCGGAGCGCAGAGCTGAATCTGACAAGAAAGATGACTCTCCATCCCCTTCCCCACCAGTCTGATTAAACCTCTCAGTCTAAAATGAACCCGGCACAACTGAGAGCCACAGAAACGAGGGAGCTGAGGACTTGAGCCTTTGCTAAAGTGCAAGCTGGAACGCCTTCAGATACACTTGAAGAAGCAGGACCTCGAGGAAGAGGTGACGCCATGAAATTCCTCAAATTGCAACTGTGGCTAACAAAGGAGCCAAAATTAAATTCCTAAACGTGGAAAGCAGCCAGCTTTTCTTTTTTAAAAACAGTTTCCAAAAGATTCATTTTGGACCAAATTCCCAATCCCTCTGTTTAAGCGGCAGTAAGCCGGCTGTAATGAGTTAATCTGCAACAGAGGGATGATTTCCTTGTGTGACTAAGACAGTAAGTAGACAGAAGGAGGACTAATTAAAGTTGTAACATCTGCCTTCTGAGCTCTAAGTGTGTCTACAGGCTACAAGCATCTTTCGCTCCACTTCCTCCGCTCTAATTTCAGGCGAGGAAGGGTAAATAAGGTATCCGCCTGCTCCCAAACAATGCAACTAATCTTCTGCAAGTGGCATCATCATGATTACCATAACCAATGAGTATACTGTAACCGGGTGCTCTCAAATATTCATAGCATCTCCCAGCTTAACTTCCACAGCTGCTGGTGAAGCAGGAGAGGAGGAGAAACCGAGGAGGGTGGGAGGTCTGGAGCGGAGCACGTAACCTGCTTACAAATTAACACCACAACCAAAGTCGGACAGCGTGAGTGAGTTTCTCCTCGTCCTCCTCTCCTCTCCTCTTCTCTCTCATGAGCCATCTTCTCGGGCTGCGGCTCTCCACTTTCCACGATGCCGCGTCGCCGCCGCTGCTGCTGCTGATGCTGCTCCACTTCTGACCGACTTCCCCCGGCTGCTCCGCACAGCCGGAGCCCGCCCGAGCAGCAGCAGCGAGCCCCTGCACGGCTCTCTGATCCCCGCTGCTGGGCGAAAAGATAAACCGACAACGGCACTGCGGGAGGTGACAGATCCAGATTCACATCGAGCCTCTGCAATAACCGCGGAGACATCGGCCATGCCAGATCTGCACAAGGGGGGAAATCTTGATAAGTATGAGCCGGGTTTTTTTTTTTTGTTCCGACAAACTCGGGGTCTGCTTGGTGTGGCAGTGGCGATGACTTTCCCCTGAAACAGCCTCGAGATGAGCCTTCTCCTGCAGCCTGACTCTATACAAACACCCGGACTGTGAGAGGAGGACTTTATCACCGAGCCCGGCTCATCAACGACAATAAAAGAGACTTTATTGGTCACCGACTGCGCCTCTACTTGGAGGAGGACAAAGCACACATTACGCGCTGCAAATCAAGCCAGAAAGGATCGAGCCCAAGTGCAAGACGAATGGTTTGGGTAACTAAAGCTTCACTTTACTACCAGCCATGCACGGATAAAGCCACAGTACCTGCTGTTAATAGGGCAGTTATGAAACAGGTGTTGCAGAGAAGCCGTTTCATAGAGATTGTTAAATTGCCAGAGGATGCAAGACGTCGCACTGCATGCTGGGGCAGCTAATGATATTCTCAAGAAAAAAATAACGTGATAACTCTGTAAATAAAAATGCAACAAAAATCCACCCTCGGGCAACACTTGGGCTGCTACCTCACAAATCAACAGATGTTTCAGTCATGTGGCTTTTAGTCTGGAGAGGGGATTATTCAGCAGTGCATTATCAGGGATTGCACACTGCCTGGCTCTCTATTAATTAATTAGTTTGCACATAATGGCATAGATGTTGTCCCGATGCCCTTGGTGCTCCAGTGGCACCTGTGATAACTTGTGGAGGATCTGGTCTTTGATGTGATTTGGGAGCTCCAAGGAGGGGGGGCTGTTTGTGGAGATAAACTGTGGGTGTAGACAAATTAATCTTTGCTCTACATGGATTTCTGTCAAGCTGGAAATCACCCAATATTAATAGAGAACAAATGGCAACCCCACCCCTTTGCTTTATCTCTGTCAGTGTGTGCTGCAAAGAAATTGGGAGCTTTTTTTGGATGATTACATAGACACATGGTGCAGATGGAGGGAGAGCCATGTGCGCTGAGGTCACACGAGCTTAAAGATGTTGGGGGAAAAAAGGATTTTCAGTACAAATCAGAACATAAAAATGAATAAATCCTTCACCTACACACTATTACATGCCATTACTCATGCTTACAGCGAAGTAGGTTGCCTCACCTTGTCAGCGGCAGTGTCACTCCCCCAGACAGGAGGATGATGAATTTGGTCATTATTGATGAGCGGAGTGGACACACGGGCTGTCATCCCAGTCCCTCACTCAGAACAGAATAAATTACTCGCGGTTGACAGGGAGTCAAAACACAAACACAAGCTGACAGACAGGGAGATTTCCAGGGTGAAATTTAAGGCGCAGGTGGAATATCTTAAGAGGCACGACCTCGAGAGAAAGCCAGCTGAAACTGTGGCTGTAAAACTTCTCCATCCCTCCCTCCCTTGCTGATTGGGTTTGTTCCCCGAGAAAGAAAAATTTAAATTCCAATATCCTCTCAATCTGCGGCTTGGTGGAATTCATTCAATTTTGGGGGAATGGCAATCAAGTTGCAGTAAGCGGTGAGACAAAAGGCTCCATAGACAATCAGATATTACGAATGCTGGCATGATCCACGCCTGTCCTCCCACCATGCCTCCGAGCGGATTAATCAGTCGCGATCGTTCCTTTCCTCATCTCTTTGATTCATCTGTTTCAGAACAAACTCTAATGTCTGTGATATTTCAATGGCCGCGATGATGAATACAGTTGGATTCATCCAGGCCAAGCTGGCGCATGAACTGCATGTCTTCATATTAAGTGGGTGGAAGTCACTTTCTATCTGCATTTGAGTCTTTTCCTCTTCATCACTTTCACCCCCTCTCCCCCTGAGCTTATTTATGAACTATTACCATCACGCAGTAACACTTTATTAGGCATGTAGACAGCCAAGAGGCCTATTAATCTTTCACTTGCAGTCGTATGCTCATTCTCCTACTCCACACACGCGCACACACACACACACACGATCTCAAACCCTCTTTTTTTACCCAGTGGAGTTCCTCATCCCTCTTCAATGATTCAGACAGCACAGAGGAGATGGCAGAGCTCCTGTTAGTCTTACAGTGAGGAAAGTGATGTGTCTTCCATCGGCAAGATATCAATACACACTTTTCACTGGCAGACTTTTCTCAGAGGCCGCAATCATGCTGACAATCTCCCGCTCGATCACGCTGAACTGTTGCCATTACGACACATCTGAGCTGGTAGTGATTTTATATTATAATGTCATCGATCCGGTTGAGGGGTTGACACCCCCGAGTGGTGCTGAGCAGATAAAAGACAGTCCACTGGTCTGTGCTGTGCTTTTCACCTAAATACGATAAAGAGACGTCGGTTAGATTACACTGTAAAGTCAATGATCGTTCCTCATGCAATGTCAATACTGAGGTTTATACTGTCCGTGGCTGAGATATGAGCCGCAACAAAAAGAATGAACCCTCATGTTCAGGCAAATTAGCATTGCCTGCATGCACCCTCCAAGACATACACAGTGTGTACACACAAAGACGCGAGTCAAACGCATCTCCAAACAAATAGCAAGTTATCAATATTCATCTGAAATGAGAGGGGAATTTGCGATGATTAAAGACTGCAGCACAGTATGAGAATAAACATGGCAGACTATAGAGGCAAAGAAAAGGCTTTGACAGGGCACCTAGCTGCGCCTGAGCGCAATTAATTAATAATGAATACGACGAGTACAGAAAAAGAACAGAGACAACAACAATACACAGGAAAAAGTAACAGCAGAGAACTTGGGGAAAGTCTGAGAATCAAAAAGAAGCAATGTTAGGACCTTTATGGAAAATGAAGTCTATTTAATTCAAAGAGCTGCAGAGTTGGAGGAAAAAAAAAAAACACAATTTAACAGGCTTCTCAGCTTGGGCAGCCAGGGTAGATGTAGCTCTGGCCAAAGATGAAGGGCGCTCACTGCTTACTAGGCAGCCAATGTCTTTAACCATAGCAACTAGAATCGAACTATTTTACATTCGGTTTTGAATTAGTGCTGAAGGAAAAACAAGCATGTTCTTATCCTGCAAATTTGTCGGTTTTACTGAGGACAGATGGCACTGTGAGGAGCGATGTGAGCAGAGTTTAAATTCTGTCAATGTAACAGATTTACCACTGTGCATGTGTGTATGTCTCTTTCAGGCATGGTGCCCACGCCCCAGGTGTGCGTATCAACCCTGGTCACAGTGAGCACGATGGCAGTGGTCGACCTCTACCTGCTGGAGCAGAGCATGCTGGGGGCTCGTGGGCTTCCAGGACCTGGCGTGTGGCAGTGTGCGGCAGTGTTGCTAGGTGATGTGGGATTCTTGCTCGCTCTGCGCTTCGTGTCAGCCGGCGTGGTGTCAGAGGCGCGGTCGCCGCGTCGTGGTTTTGCCAACGCCCTCTGGTTCCTGTTCCTGTCCCTGCTCCAGCTCAAGCTCTTCTTCGTCTGCCACAACTACAGGCAGGAGCGCCGGCCGCCCGACCCACTGGCCAGGAAGACGCTGACGCTGTTGCTGTCCATCTGCCTGCCCTCCCTGTTTCTTATCCTGACGGGAGCTGACCACATGACTCCGCAGCGCAGGAAGCAGGAGGTGCGGGGCCGGCTCCTGTGGGTGGTGGTGGACCTGCTGGATGTGCTGGACCTGCAGGCGGGGCTGTGGGAAGCCCAAGGTGGGGCTGCAGCAGGGACTGGAGGAGTCGTTGAGCAGAGGTTGCCCATCTGGGCCGAGGGCCTGGTCTTCTTTTACTGCTACGCCCTCCTGCTGCTGCTGCCATGTGTGGCTCTCACAGAGCTGGGGGCCACCGGCCTGCCTGGACAGAGGGGGCCCCGTAAGGAGGCTTTGTACCCATGGCTCAGCTTGGTCACGATCAACATCTTCACCTTGGCCCTGAGGGGCACAGGTATGCTGTGGTACAGGGACCCCCGTGTGTCCACCGTGTTCCTGGGGAAGAACCTGCTGGCTCTGGCTGTGAAGCTGAGCTCAGCCTGGGAGAAACACAAGCAGGAGCGTGGTGCTGCAGGAACTGGTACTGTGGCTGGAGCAGAACCAGGAGACTCAACCCTGCCAAGTCAGAGCTCAGAGCAGGGAGAGGGCCAGGCCCAGGGGAAAGCTCCTCCTTCCCATTATCACTCACTGTCCCGCTCCCAAAGCCACACTCTCTCCCACGTCAGCCTGGAGCCCACAGAGACGCCCTTGGGCCCCTCTTTCATCTCCCATGAACTCTAGAGAGTCACTCTGAACAGGCACGCATGCACAAAAGCATGTGATCACACCCACACTTTAAAACTCGGACCAGCGGAGCCTGTATCACATCCAAACAGATAACTTGTATTGAATTTCAGTACAACAGTGATGGGTATAATGCAGAGCTGTGGAAATGCATTTGGCAAGCTTTGCTTTCTGCACATTTTGTTGTGCTAAGAATAACTCAAAATGTATTGCTGTGATTTGTGGGAGTGTATTTTTTAAATTGAACACTGTGAACACATCTATCAGCCTGTAAAGAGTATTCCAGAAGTGTATGTATGAAGTCTAGTAATGTTTATTCCCTCCTTTAATCCGCGCACAGCTTCTCAAACTGCCACAGATTTGTCTTAAGTTGTTGCATTGAGACACCTTTTTAATTCTGATTTCTTGCTACTCCATATACAGTATCTCATCTCAATTTACTTGTTTGTTGAATTTAAAAGTTCAGTATGTATGATGTAAGGGGATATATTGGCAGAAACGGAATATAATAAGTATGTTTTCATTAGTTCATAATCGCCTGAAAATATGAATTGTTGGGTTTTCGTTACCTTAGAATGAGCTGTTTATATCTACATGGGTAGTGGGTACTTGTCTACAGAAATCCATGTTGCATCGGCATGTTTCTACAGTAGCCCAGAACAGACAAACCAAACACTTTGTCTCGACAGGGCCACTTGTGTTTTCATGTCTTCGGGTCGGCCACAATAGTTAGCAGCCCATCCGCAACGACAGTGACTTTATCACATTTTTTCCCAGTTTAAATCACCTTGTCTCTTTTGGAGAGAAAGAGACCTCTGCAGATAATTTGGCTCCTGGTAAAAACCTCCTAAGCATCTGGATCTTAGTTTGTCAGAGAAAAAAGTTGAGCACACATTAGCAGATGCGAGGCTAGTGGCCTGTCTCCAACATGCCAGACAGTGTTGGAGAAACACTGTTTTTTTAACATGAAACTGCTTTATTCAGTATTTTTATCAGTTTAAATCACCTGGTCTGTTTGTTTTGGGGAGGAAGAAACCTCTGTGGATAATTTGGCTCCTGGTAAAAACCTCCTGAACATCTGGATCTTTGGTTGTCAGAGAGAAAAAGTGAGCACACATTAGCAGGTGCTGGGCTAGTGGCCTGTTTCCAACATGCCAGACAGTGTCGGATAAACACTGATTTGTAACATTAAACTGCTTTATTCAGTTTTTCACTGGTTTAAATCACCAGGTCAGTTTGTTTTGGAGAGGAAGAGACCTATGTGGATAATTCAACTCCTGGTAAAACCTCCTGAACAATGAAGGAATTCTAACCAGGAGAAGTTTCAGCTGGTTGTAATCTGTAGTCCTCATCGCTAGCTGCCACTAAATCCCCCTAAATCTCACACACTGTTTCTTTAAGTTCAGGTCATGTGATTTGTGGGGAAAATTAGATCAACGCTTGCCTGCCATTAGATGCCAAAATACAGACTGTGACCTTTACTGTACTTTTTTTTTCTGTCACTTTACAGGGACATTTCACAGAGAAAAGTTTAATACAGAGAGGAGTGATGATTTATTTTTCCCCTCAGTACCACAGAGCCATGATTCAAAAGCCATCTGCCTGTAAAACTCACACTCACAGCGCTCCAGTATTTCAATGTGGAGTTGAACCCAGTGGATCCAAACCGTTCTGGCTGGTAGCCCTTTAAATCAACATCTACCACGACTACAAGTGATGTTCCCTTCTTAGACTTTTCTTACTTGATAGATTTTAGAGGTCTGAAGAGATCAATTATGCTGTTTTTCCACAATAAAAAAAGCAAAAGTTAGAGAAGAAAATAAAAAATAATGTGTGTAGGAGGATGTTTTCCATCTTTTTAGTACTCTCCTCACCTCCTAGATTTATCTCGCAACCCAGTGGAGTGTCCCCACGCCAAGTGTGGGCAAAACAAGTGTCGTGGTGCCAGATTTTCATTCAAACCAAAAGGGAACACCGCCTGACATCACTTATTAGTTGTCTGGCAGGGAATATTAATCAGTGAAATCACTCACTGTGGTGTTTGGTTGGAGTGGAAACCTGCAGACTCATGGGCCTTATGGTCGCCCATCCCTGCCAAACTGTGTCTTCGGTGTAATGACATCTTTTATTTGATTTAAATGCTGAATACGAACGTCAACTAGAGATGATTTTCGAGATGCATACTGTGTAGTCACATTTATTTTAGGACCACTTCTGCTGTTAATGTTAAAAGCACCCCGCGGCGATCTTAACACAACAAAATGTGCATAACTCAAGATGCCAACTACTTATGAGAGACACTGTTTCCATAAATAAATCATCTCGGTGGTGGGGCTTAACGATGGGCATTTTGCATCATCGTAATCCTATTGCAACACAAACTACAGTACAGGTCTATTTTACTACATTGTTTACAAAGACAGAATACCAATGTAAGTAATCCCTTTACTGTTTCAAAACACACTTAAAATTCATATTTTGCTGTCGTCTGTACTCGTCTGTCAGTCACTTTCAAAAAGAAAAAAAAAAAAAAACCTGGCCAGCTGCCTGTCCGACCGCTTACATCCCTTTATTCACTTTAGATGAAAGAGTTAACTTTTTGATTCCATTATGAATAATGAATGAAACTTTTCATTCGCTGATGTGTTAACATGTGGGTGTAGTAATATTCGGGCATCATGGGATTATGGGTCAGAGCAGCAGGTGTAGAGGATGTACAGTACAGCCAAGTGCCTTGTTTCCTCATGGAGCTACGAGCCTCTGTGTTGTCTCTGCGTGCACGTCATGTGTACCATGTGGAACTTGGACATACGCCATTTGTATACTGTGAAGTTATTCCTCAGCTGTTGTCGACTACACCTCCAGGACAGAGCGCAAACTAATAAAGTGTTTCATACTCGCCTGGTGTTGACAGTTCATTGGCTAATATGTGGGAGCAT
Source organism: Epinephelus moara (assembly GCF_006386435.1). NCBI lineage: Eukaryota > Metazoa > Chordata > Actinopteri > Perciformes > Serranidae > Epinephelus > Epinephelus moara. The sequence goes on from NC_065509.1 coordinate 26,891,973, forward strand.
TATTGGCAGCCTGTCACACACATATAGAAGGAGTCAGTCCAAATTATTCAAGGCAAAGAGGCCGTAGGGACAAAAAACTGATTCATGTTTCAAAACCTCCACTATATTAAAGTACATTATGCAGCAATGTACAGACTCACACAGAAGTGATCCCTCTCAATCACCACTTCTGATCCACTTGACGTGTGTGTCGGTGCATTTTTCTCTCTGCTCTCTGACTGTATTTTCTTATTTTCTTCCTATTTTCTGTGTTCAGGACGATTATGGTCGTGTAGCCCCACACTGGTCGGGTGAGGTCAGAGCTTTATAAAATGGTAGCGTCCACGTGCCAGACCATACGCAACTGCTGGCATCCGAGAGACACAGCGCTGCAAAAATGCAAATATAGCGAGGCAAAACGCCAAATGAGAGTGAATCTGGGGTTGGTATTTGCTTTGTTTACAAACAGTAACCCACAATCCTGCATAGTATAGATACAGTCGCTGTCTAATCATAGTTAGTGGGTGTAGCGAGGGCAGAGATGGCGGGGGGAGAATCAGTCCCTTCCCCCCAGCCTGTGCATGCTGAGAAAGGACCCACTTTAACCTCACATGAGAAATATTATTCCATTTACTGTAGATATGATAAAATAAACTTACAATAGTGTCAGTACCCTACAGTCTTAACGCTATGATGTAACTGATTTGCTGGTTTTAGTGAATTCAGTATGGCAGTGCCAACTTTACTCAACATTAGCCTGTTTTGACGATGTGCTATCATGATATCGAGCAGGGCTTTGCAATCTCAGGAACTACAAGCATTTGGAGGCTCAAATTTTTTTTAACCACTGGCTCAGACTGCATATTGCAATTCTTGTACAAGTATTTCACATTTACAGATACTGGGAATGCATTGCGAGCTGCAGTTTTAGTGGAAATGATTATTTCTGCATTTAATTTTCGCTGAAAAGAAAATACAAAGATGATGATGATGATGATGATGATGTGTTTTTTGCTGCGGTCTGCACCAAACAAGCAGACTCCTTTGTGTCTGGAGATATGATTTGTAGGCCGGAGCATCTCTTTAGCATCATAATGCTTCATTTATAATGGATTGTTGTGACACATTTTACCTGTATCCAAAAATTGCTGCTCCCGCAATTTGGATATTGCACTTGGCCACATTGCAATTTCGATATTTCTGATTAATATTGCAGCCCTACCAGCGGCTAAACAACCATACCCTGTTTAGATAAAGAGTAAGATCTTTTTTATCAACCAGAAACGGCCCCGAAATCACCATGACCAAACCCACCAGACACAATTTACATAAACAGCCATTTTAGCTTGCATAAATTCAACATATTTTCACATCTAACTGGGAGAATTAAGGGTTTATTTCAACCAAACCAGAGTGAGTGATTATTGGAACAGTGGAAAGACAAACCAAGATGTTTTCTTTCAGCTCTAAATGAAGTTTGTTTTAGATGATAAAATTACTGTTTATTTAAATGGAGTCTGGTGGGTTTGACAGCAGTGATTTCAGGGCTATTTTTGGTAAAACAACTGTTTAACAAAAAGTCTATTTCTGCAGAAATCCTTCCAATAATCTTGCCAGACACTTGCAGTAACAATCTGAGCCTGTCAGTGCCAAAAACAAGCACTTCAGTGGGCGTAAATTGACAGTGGTAACATGGCCCCGCTGCTCTCGCTCAATATTGGACCAACTTTTTAAAAAATCTGCTCCCATTAGTCATTTAGACACAAAAACATGGGAAAATAGCCTTAAACACTGTACTTTTAAATCTATTTGATGTGCACAGCATTTATTCAGCATGGTAGCAAATGCTTTGTTTTCTTCCTCAGAGACAAAGGATGTGACGTTTTGTGGGCATTCCCATAAATATTAGATGTATTTATACCTTTCCAATCATCGGGTCACATTCTGCAGTCACAGAAAATTGCATGTTTGATGTTTGCCTCAAACTGGAACTGGTGAAGTGAATGAACGCTCCCCCCCTCAACATATTCAAGCGTGCTCTTTGCTTCATCGTGCGGCACGCTGACAAAAGGCCGTCATTTATCACAATTATGCCAGCGGCCCCATCAGCTTGGATCCTCTCGCAGTAATCCTTGAATGTGCTGTCGTGTTGTCTGCCTTTAATGTTGAAAGAGAGATGGGGTGTGCCTGTCAAGAGTTGTAGTAAGTGTGTGTGATGTTTTCAGAGTGAACTGGCTCTTTTCCTCACAGTGGCTGTGAATGCGCCCGTCGCCCTCTCCTCTGAGCTTAAATGGTCCTATTAATTGAAATTGAGGCTATTTGTCAAAATGCAAGCGCTCATTCTCAGTGCTTTATGCTTGATTTACAGGCTATATTAACAGGATGTATTAAGACTAATGTACACACTCAGGCACAGAGAGGAATTAATTCAAAGTTTCAGTGGGGAATTTCACTCCAGTTCAGAGAGACTGTTAAGGAAAAACCACAGAGGGATAACCAGAGTAGTAGACAGCATCCAGCTCCTGTCTCCCCCCTTTCTTTCATCTCCTCCTGCCTCGCTCACTCTACATTTCAAACATACGCATTCTGGATGCACTCCCTGTTGGGCAACTTCTCATATTTCTATTATACTAAAAGCAGCGACTGCATAGGCAGCAGCCCCGGCAAATGACTACCTCCTAGAATTTGTTACACCTGTTAAGCTCTAGATACAATGCTCAGCATTTTCCCTCAGCTCCTGCCGACTCCCATAACCTGCACCTGAAGAAAAGTGCATCAGCCGCTCTCCTATTTTCTTTCTTCTTTTTGCCACTCTCTTCGGTGCTCTCCATTCTTCCCCTCCATTCGCCTGTGCTAATTTCACTCCAGCCTGTAATTATTCTCCGGTACCAAAGCTGTCAGTTCCCCTTTTTTGTCTCCAGTTTCTTCTTTTATTTCTCTCGTTTGTTTAAATTTGCCCTGCAGCCGACAGGCAGCCTACCTCTCTGCACTTCCCCTGTCAAGGGTGGTTAGTCAGAGACGAAGAAAAAAACACAAGGAGGAGAGGCTGGCTAAGATTAAAGGGCCGGAGCCACTGCCTAAAGCTGAGCGGCTGCCGACTGCTATTTATTTACCGCTACACACAGCGTGAGCCTGATGGAGCACGGGGAGCCCAGAGAGACAAACGCACACAGCACGCCACCTCGACAACAATGACATCCCAAGCAGTCCAAAAGGAGGCACCTTTAGACAAACATATGGCTTTGTTTTGCTCCGCTGAGCACTTGGTTACAACCCATCTCACCTCATTACCCCAGACACAGCGACAGCTACAGTATGCCTACGAGCTCACACCCACCTTGTCTGGCAGAAAGAGCCACATTTAACAGACAGATGTCTAAATCATTCATCAGAGCACACACCATCAGCACCACGGCTTTCAGGGAGAACTTCAAAGTATATTCCACAGAAAGAAATGATGCAAAAGAGTCTGAGACTCTTGTGATATGCAATGCAATACTGGAGACCAACGCATACTAATACTGTTCTCAGGTGTTTGGGTGGCGTCAGGCTAAAACAGGAGATAAGTACTGGTCACTTTACCTAAAGCGCACATAGAATAAAAGGTTGAAACATTTAGTCACTTAACCAGTGAGCTGGTCGTCAGAAAATTAAACACGAACCAATGTGATTATGGATTAACTTTTAAAAGTTATTTGTCAAACCAAAATGCCAGTCTCTAGTTCCAGCTCCTTAAATGTAGGGGTTTGCTGCCTTCTTTACACTGGTCTGACTAAACTGAATCCCATTGTCACGGACCAAATCAGTAGCATTTAGCAGTGGAGCTCTATTTACCACTGACTGAGAGCGCCACTCTCACCTCTGCTGTGTTTAAAAGTCTATTAAAAGACAGCAAAAGCCACAGACACAGTCATCAGCTGATAAATCTGTCATTAATAATGGGCTGCTGAGCTGTTAACCTTATTTATAGCTTGTACAGGGTAGTTTTATACTGAACTGAATGTGACAGCTTCAACAGCAACAGACTGGACTTACAGGCTGTGTGAATGGTGATGCGTTCACTAATGAGACATTCCAGCACCCACACTACTGTTGTCACAATACTGGGATCTCTAGCTTCGATGCAATACATTTAGAATTATTGATATTGTATACTATTTTTGATACCACAGGGAAAAAACAGTGTATTGATACTGCCAAAAATCAATATAGAAACCGTTTCAAATGTTTATAATTGATATATATCGGCAAATTATCGACAAAGTTTTTGGACAACATTAATCCATACTACCATAGTATTTAGTATGCCAGAAATGAACTGTATGTCCAAATACATAGTATGTCAAATGCAGTATGCCAAAAAATACCAGGATGTCACATTTTGCAGTTTTCTAACCAGCATGCTTTTCTGGCTATTCTGACCCACAATCCTCTGTGCAGCAGGAGATACGTCACATCCACTGAGCTGCAGACAGATAACAGCTCACTGACACCTGACAGAGGCAGCAGTGACTATAATAAATCAACTGATCAATTAATAAAAAACAATCTAGACCGTATGCAGTTATAACTTAAAAGCTAAAACTACACACACTGCCAAGAAACAACAGCAAGAGCTCTCCTGGTTGACCTCCACTCTGGGGAGCTCAGTGAATGGCCATTTGTTGTATTTCCAAGGTAGCGTTTCAATTTGAAAACTATTTGTTTCTACTTGAAATTTTGCACTGAGGACTGCGACGAATATAACAACAACAGGGTCAAAGTTCAAGGATGTACCTATTGTGTGTATACTCCATTTAACAGTAGATACTTTTGAAGGTTAGCTGCAGTGCAGACTGAAAGTAAAATCAAGAAGTATGTGATTCAGAATGCAGCCCTACTGTTAAACACTCTGAAGGGAATTTGAACAAAGGTGTGACCACTTAGCTGAGGAGGAAAAGAGAACAGACTACATACATAAGTCAGTGAGCTTAACAAAATGAATTGAATTAGCAAAGTGATTTACAACTATTTTGTTAACTAATGGAGGTAATATTCAGATCTTTTACTTCAGTAAAAATAGTAATACCACAGACTAGAAATCAGGAACCAGAGAAACCAGTGATACTCAATTTATAGAGAACAGGATTGTGACGTTAGCGGTACAAAGCAACAAAAAGCATTGTGTGACTTCAGGACACGGCAGCTATGGTAGAAACCAAGTACTATTTGACGACACAGTTGAGTTTAAATTTTATCCAGATTAAAAACACGGTGGAATGTTGAACGTCTGCTGCATTATCGACTGCCATAACCATTTTCCACCTGACACATAAACATCTGCATTAATCAATGACCCAAACCGGACCGCAACTTGCAAACTGGAGCTGAAAGTTTCCTGTAATGACCATCGCTATTAACAACCTACTTGCTGTTGGTTATTTTGAATGTCATTTCCAGTAAATATTACAACATAAAATGTTTGTTTCTGTTTGAAGTACAAATATAGAAAGACAGCAAGCGCTCATCCATCTTTTAAGTGGTTACATCTAAAGTATGACCTCGAGCGCACAGCTGATAGGTACAGTGGTTTGTTTACATGACGTTCCAGAAGTGCATATTTAACAGATTCAGTATGGACGGTAAGGTACTTGCTATTAGGAAACCATGTTATGCCAACATATTTGCAGAAGGAAATATATTTCACTGGACTTTATGACCGGAGGGATTTGAGTATGTTGGCCTTCAACAAATTTCCTGCTCAAAAGCCAAATCACGGAAAGCCTGAGAGCAGCGGCACTGATGATAAACCGTTTGCTGCGTGAGAGAGATGGAGACAGAGACAAAAAGAGGGGAAGAAAAGGTCAAAGTTGGATTATTGCACGTCTTTGAAAGTTATAATAACTTATTCAGAACAGTGCTTTGTCAGTTTTATGATCTGCCCGCCCGAAACCTGAAATACTTCCTAACAAGCTGTCTGACCACACCACTGGTTCGTACGGACCGGTTGGTTTCCTTTAAATTTTGCAAAGTAGTGATACTTCCATTCCTTGTTTAGCCTCTCTCGTAGGGAATGTTGCATTTGATCTTTGACCGGTCCATTCGTGTTCTTTGTCTCTGTTGAAGAAGCCTGTTCTAAAGTATGGGTGCTACTACCCAGAATGCTATGGGTGTGACTTTGTTATCTATTCTCTATAGGGTGCAAGGGAGCCCACTGACTATTTTCTAATTCACAATGAAAATAAATTGATTCACACTTTTATTTGTGAATAAGGTGCCATTAAATGCATTTAAAAAGCATCAAAATAGAACTTAATTATCACAATGTGTCAGAGGAGATTCCCTGGATCTCCTCAAACTCTAGAAACTGGCCCCTGGCCCCATGACATTTTGCAAAAGTGGCCCCAGAAAAAGCAAGTTGAGCATCCCTGGTCTAAAGGATATATTGCTCAATCAAAAAATAATTTACTATGTCAATAATTGTTAGCTGGAGCCTTAAAGAAAATTATATTTGTCTTTATATTGCACCTATGTCGGAGCTGAATTCATGAAATTAAACAAAATAAAAGAACAGAATGTGGACGTCAGTGTTTCCCACTGAATTAGAATCTATATTTGGTGGTAACGACGTCAGGGAGGGCGTACACAGATCAGCAAACTTCCTACTTTTGCATGTGTGTGTGTCCCTTTGTGATCATTCTGTGTTCTTCTCTAAATTTGGAGTCTTTTGTCCATCTGTGAACACAGTGCATATGGAACTCTTGAGTTGTTTCCTGAGCAGCATTTTGTTAGGTCTAAGTCGCGGGTTGGAGAATTAATCAGTTTGTTTTCAGATCAGTCGGAGCTGGTCAGATCAAATCGACGGACTAGAGGAGCAGCTGCTGCAGAGGCGAATGAAAGCAAACATTCAGACGCAGTGCTGGACCGCAGGGTGCGTGGTTTCCACGTGAACATAACCAGTTTCATTTTAAATAAGTTGGAAAGGCGATGGACAACACTAAAACACTCTGCTGTTCTAAGAAATAGAGAATTCTCTACATGAATTAATGAACAGTTCAGTTTGACTTTGACTGCGCCTGGCATTCTGCAGCTCTGTCTGTGCCCAGAGTACGCTCTGTGCTCTGAGAGTGTGGAGCTCTGAATTACCAAACAGCGTTTATATTCCGACAGCGCTCCAAATTAACAGTGCGGCTCCAAAAATAGAATGTCAATACATGGCGGCCATTGCTGATATCATGGGGAGCTGCTACAAATAAATGAATGTGTCAGAAAGCCTGGAGGGTAAAAAGGGAAAAAAAGTACATAAAGGTAGTTTCAAACAACAGTAACAGAAACTAAATGTGGTGTTAAAGAAAACTGCAAAACTCTAAGTAGGAAAAATCCATAATATAACATGCTTCAGGCTGAAACAGAATATTTGGACAGAACTGTGAGAAACAATTGTTGAAAGGTGAAATGGACAAACAAACAGGCAGTAAAGATCACACTGCATACTTGTAGGAGTTGGTAAAGAAACCACTATTCTTGCTCTCGCCTGTTATCTCGAGCTGTCACATATTTCAGATTCTTCAAAATGATCAAATTCCAACCAGAGCATCTTTGGGAAAGGAAACTGTGTTTTTCAGGAGAAAAACACCCAAAAATACCACAAACACCCGCTGATGCTGACATATCAGCACTCGTGTCACCCTGACAGGTCTTATATGATGATATGATGTGAGAGACACGGAGGATTGTTGAAAAGTGTATGATTGCAATTGTTGGGAGTTTTTATGTATGCCTATTGGAAGCTGCCATTAGAGATAATCCGCTCTGTCAAGCAGTACAACTCTGCTATAATTTCTGCTATTTTGCACACAATCTTACAGACGTGCAGTGATTTTTTAATGCAAAATCAAGCCAAAAGGTTAAAAAAAAAAAGTGAAGTTTCAGTGGTATGTCTGAGCTTTGGAGTCAGGACGTGCTGCACGCTGAAAAACTGAATGACCTTTAGGGTTGGGAGTTGAGTGACAGTCAGAGCGCGTTTCTTAATTCTCAGCTCAGGAGGATCAGAGTGAACTCGGAGGTCTCCAGTGTAGCTGAGGGGAGGGAAGATTTAGCTGAGCCTTAAATGTGATCAGTAAAAATCTTAAAATCAATTATACATCTAACTGGTAAACAGAGCAGAGACGGTAAAATTGGGTTATTACGCTCTCTTCACTTGGCAGCGGTTAAAGCCCTGGCTGCTGTATTTTTCAGAAGGAATAAAAGATGGTGAAATGGGATGAGATTAAAGCATAGATCCTCCTCTTTATTACTGGATAAAAATGGATGTGTCCCAACTGTAGGAACCATTACTGTAACTGCTCGCTGTGTTATTCCTTCAAAAAAAGAGAAGCCACTGTCAAACATCAGCCCAAAGATTGTGACAACAGTGTGTGTCAGCAAGACTCTCCAGATCAAGATGTCTTTAACCGGTGTTGATACGTGTTAATATTTATTTTAAAAAATCACTGAATGGATTTTTTTGTCCACTTAGGAGCGGCTGAAACAAGCTGTAAACACACCTGCCACATTATCACCCTTTAAGTCGATAAAGCAAACCTGAAAGCAAAATGTTGCCAATTTACACACCAGGCAGTTACACAACAACATTATCATTCATTTGGAGTCACCTGATGAATTTAAACCCAGCATTCACTCTATTTAGATCTCCACCACCTCCTGAGAAAAATATCTGCCTTTTTAAGCAGCTAAATGCTCCACTATGCTCACCAGCTAGTCGCTAAATGTGTCTGTCTGTTTGGTGCTGAGCAGGTGGAGTACAGTTGGGGTTTTTTAGAGCTTATTTGCTGAAATGAGCTGCCTTTTGCCGCTGACAATGACACTATGACAGAGGTGGGAGTGAGCCAAAACAGTTGCATGCTGGAAAACCAAGACAATGAGTTTGAAGCTGCAGGGCTGGGTGACAGTTAATCCTGAGTTTTTCACATAGACTGTACAAATAATGGATGTAGCTACTGTGATGTCAACCATTGGTTTGTGGACTCCCATTTGATACGTCAGGTTCAGCATTTTGGCCGTGGCCATCTTGGTTTTTTGGAGCCAGAAGTGACTATATTTGAGTGAGAGGCTGGAGCTGTGGAGGAGCGAGGGGTGGAACTGAGTGAGAAGCCGGGGACAGCCTTGCACTCAAACTGGCCATGCCCTTAATTATGCGTAACTTTAAGCCTTAATAAAATGCAAACATATGAGATATATAAAAATCCACCTGCCATACAGTTGTTATGAAAGAGGGAATTAGCTATAGTGACCAAAACTGTTTTTCTGTACCAGGCTGCTGACATTTAACATGGGGGTCTATGGGGATTGACCGGCATCTGGAGCCAGCCTCAAGTGGCTGTTCAAAGAACTGCTGTTTTTGGCACTAAAGTGTTGGCTTCATTTTTCATCCCTGGAGGTTGCTACTTGGTTTTTCACCACGAGTGACATCTTTCACTATCCATGTAGTCCTGTGATCCAGTAAGTAGTGTAGTGCTATTTTTTTTTTATACCTCAGTGCACCAATGACCCATGTGCATGTGTGCAATGGCTCATTTCGGAGGATATATAACCACTGTTCCTACAGTGGCAAGTTTACAGAGTCAACTTAGAGTAAAATGATGTTTTGCTGCCTTTTCATCTTTCCTAGTTAACAGTCAGCAGTCACAGACTGGGGAAAAATAATTAAATTCTCTGTGCCGCCCAAAGGCTACTGGCAGCTACCAGCAACTTTTAAGTGGAATGGTTTCTTGCATGTCACTCAATGTTTGAGTTGAGCACATTACATGTCAATATAATAACTGACCATTTCATTTATTTTGGGCTCTCTTGCATGACATACATTTTAGAAAATGTATATGTATTTCAACTGGATTATGGGAACTGCTAATGTTCTATTTCCTTGCTTGGAGAAAAAAGGTGGCGGAGCGTTGTTACGCTGTGCTCTGGCAGCGCTGCACCCCTGGACCCACTGTAAAACTTATTATAGATATCTGGTGTCTTCATTTTTCTGATATGAAAAATTTCCGAACAGTGACAGCTTATGGAAATGGGTCACTTGGTTAGGGAAGGAAAAACTGGGTGTCATCTGCATAATGACACAGATATTTCATTTATGCAACATTTTGATGGAAAGAAGGACCAAGTTTAGAGGAGCAAAAGTTATCTGAAGACGTCTCTGGGCTCTGGGAAGCTGTGATGGATATTTTTCACTGATTTTCTGACCTGTTCTAAACAGAGGGCTTTTTAATTAATTTATCTATTGAGAAAATAATCAGCAAATTAATCATTAAGAAAATACTTGTTAACCGCAGCTGTGATATGTGCATATAAAAGGTGTAAATAATATCAAGTGGATGTGAAGAGCAACACAGAGAAAGTTAAAAACAGAAATTTGTTGAAAATTACCTAAAATGACTATGTGAAATTCAAAGTGTATGAGTTATCAGGACACAGTTCTCAACATGGAGGTGGCTGAGTCGGCGGCTAGCAGCTAACAGTGCTAACTCCATAAACAATGCTAAACAATGGCAACAGCTCTAAAAGAGCTAACAGTTTTGACCTGGGGAAACCAAAGGGTTGGCGCTAAGCTTCTTCTAGGACAACGTCCCACTATCAGCAGTAACCGCCTAGGGCTGTAACGGTATGAGATTTTCACGGTACGATAACCATCTCAGAAAATATCACAGTTTCATGGTATCTATCCAGTTGCTTATTTCAATATTCTAGACAAGCAAATGTACACAGTGTGATAATCATCGATTGTCACATTACCCTATACCTTAAAACCGGTGTACTGCTGCAAACCTATAACCGCCGTAAGAGCCCAGTGCAAAGCAGCAGAGATAAGCTAGTCACTGGGACACACATGCTCTAACATGCACACACTTCCGGACCGGCTCACAACAACAAACCACAGAGAAGGCTGGATTACAACACACACACAGAAGGAGCATGACTTTATTCTCTGCTCAAAACGCTTTAACTCCACTGATGATTTGCTGCTATATTAATGCTCTGAATGTCACACACTGAACAAAACCTTTAAACTACAGTAACTTCAAGCTCTAAATCTGAGTCCCAGTCTGACAGGTTCAGTTTGAACAAAACCACAAAGTAATGACGCTGTTACAGTCGACATCAGATAAGAGAAACACAATATTCTCACATCATTTAACTCCTTTCTGACATTTCAACATTTGCCTTTTCCTGACATCAATCACACGTAGCTCCTTTCTGCCAGTTTTGTTCACTTTTCCATTCTCCTCTCTCTGTGTCGTCATTAAGTCACCGAGATGGATTAACTGTGAGAATTGATCTGGTTTCCAAACGTGCAACAGCAATCAGGGCTGATGAGCACCGTCCATTAAAGAACCTAACTGGATCATTTGTATGTACAGAACGAGCCATAGGGTTGCTTTCACTCAATCTCGCAAAGGACAATCAAAGTTAAATAGCAGAATCACCATTAAAGCGGGAGCAGATTGTGCTTTTATGGTGTAAAATAAAATATAACTTGAACAAGTAGGATTTGAAACAATACACTTGTGTGATCAGAAACACAGATGAGGTTAATGAAGGAAGCCTCAGCATTGAACAGTCACAAAGGGATTATATTATTTGCGGGCGAAAAAATAATTCAGCCTCAGTTATTTTTATCCGCTTGCTCCGATCCATCTCTGTTCATTGCTCAACGCTTGAGGACTGCTGACTTATTTTATTATTGTACCAGCCAATACATAAATTCTTCTAGTAGGAATTGGCATCGCTGGTGAAAAAGTTGTTGTGGTGCATCCCTGAGCAATAAAAAAAACTAGACAACCTCAGCTGTCTCTGCGGAGCAATTGGAGCGGAGAGAAGTATACAAGAATTTAAGACAAAACCTTCACAGGTTCAATCCCATTTCATCGACTGGCTTGTAAAGAGTGAGGCTAATGTATATGGACAGCTGCTGTGGATGGAGGCATTAGTGTCTTTGGCCTGGAAACTGTGAGAAAATAGTTGCAGACTGAAGCAGAGTGTGGCACCTACCTGCACAATGGAGCTGTGCGACCAGAATAAGAATGGGAATATGAATAGGGCTATGAGAGGAGATGGAGGTGGTGGTGGGGATGTGCGGAGAGGTGACTGAGGAGAAGGAGGCAAGTATGTGATTGACAAAGTGAAAATAAGGAAGGATCAGGCTGTCTTGCCGTTAATGAGAGCTGTGTGCCGAAGGTCAGCTGATAAAATGAAGCCCTGCTCCTGCAATTAAGTTAACACTCCTGATTACTCAGAGCGAACAGATGGAACAAGAAGTGGAATCGTAAGTAATTTTACCTGTCCCAAGATGGGGCCTAGCGGGGGTCCAGGGGCCGCTTGTCCTGACCTCACTATAGCGCGGATTACATTGCTGGCATCCACTTGCTTCACAGCCTTGGCTGCTTTAGAGATCTTTGACATCCTGGTCTGTGTTGAAAGCCTTAAATCTGCCTCCAAGTCAACTGAGAATCCATCCACTGAGAACAGAGAAGAAAAACAAACAAATTAGCCTTTCAAGAATACACAACTGCAACAAATCATTTACACGCCGAGCTCATTAAAACATCATACAGTCAAATCGATACCGATACCCGCAGGCGAAACCTGCGCTTTTCCATTCTGCAGCGGGCCAGTAATTAAAAAAATCTTTGCCTTCGATCGGCTCAGCGAAAGCCACTTTCCTGGAGGTGTTTGCAGTGTGGATCAGCAGCCGAGTGCTCATGCTCGCCACGTTGAGGAGCCTGAGAACTGCCAGGATTTAAACTTCTCTCCCAAAATCATGTGGTGCATGCCAAAATGCCTCCATTGCTTCACCTCTGCTTCAGATATGTCACCACTAAACTCCCTGCCCTGTAGCAGAGCTCCCTCTGCATCAGCAGAGGTCAAAAGTAGAGGGCAGAGGAGGGATACGTAACAATATTAATACACGGAGGAGGGGTGGAAGTGACATATGAAAGCAAAGAGGGGTCAGCTTTCTCATCCCACCTTAAAATGCATTTGCCAAATTAGGAGTCAATTAGTGGAGTGGGGGGAATGGCCTGAACTCCTGGCCTTTCTCTGGGGAGGCAGAAACACATAAAAGCGAGCCTATAATCCTCTGTTGGAATAAAAGTGATAGTGACACAGCTGTTAAAAAAAAAAAAAAAAAAAAAAAAAAAAACAAGCAGAGAAAAAAAAGATCAATGACTGGAGCCAAGGGACAAATACAAGTTTTAAGGTTGAGCCTTGTGATTCAGGGGAACCCTGCATTCAATAAAAATAAGTACTTGAGGGGAGAGGAGAGGTCCAGCAATGATTCATTGTAGGCAACAGAGGGTATCCAATTAGATCAACAGAAGAGACAGTACCAAAAAGATATATGGGACCTCACGCTGCTTTAGAGCAACAAACGGGGAGAAACTGCTCCTAAGAAAAGTTGCGATTCTATCTAGGCTGCTGATTAGCCAGCAGCCGTTAAAGTGCAACCACCATGAGGCAATATTTAGGGCATTAAGGTGGCACGCATACTGCAGAAAGAGTCCCAAATAGAATCCATTTAGTCTGAATTCACTCAATAGCTGTCTTCGCAATGTAAGTCTCATACACTGCTACATTTCGGAGGTCAATTTCACGCTACTCGCCTAATGTGTTCAGGTACTTCATTGTAGAAAAATCGTGTTGCAGCTCAGATCAATTTTGGAGCCAGTTAGAAAATACAGACACCAGTGTGCATTAAATCTGAAGTGAGAAAACTCACTTCTGTTATCAAACAATGACAGAGAGACTCATGAATCCTTAACTGCCAAGCTGCAGAAAAATAACTAAAACAGCAGTTTGAGGGGGGTTACAAAAAATATCATCCAATAAAATGACATACTGTATGTCCAGGGAGACGAGGCTTAGCCAGAGTTTTGTGACTGCGAGAGAAAAAACAATTAGGACCAGCATCAAATGTTGGGTTTAATTCCAATTTGGGGCAAAGGGAATAACGGTTCTGCGAGTGGGGAAATGACAACGTCATGCTTTAATGCACCGCAACTCCAATCTCTGTTGGAGTATGAATAATAAAACCGCAGTTCCCTCGCAAAATGAAATCACTCATCACAAGGCCAGGCAGTGAACGCTGAAGAAGAATTGACCTACATAAGGCAACACAAGTGCACTGACAGTACGATTCACGCAGCTGAATTTACATTAGATTCAAGGAATAAAGGAGCATTAACTGTGCAGCGGCAGGAAACATGGTTCAAGGCAGTACAATAAGCCTCAATCAGAGCCGGGTTAACGTTTTGCTGTGAATAATCAAATCAAAGCCGCAGTAATTTGAAAGGAACAGACACAATTTTGAGCTGCTCTTTAGGCTGAATATTACATTCCTACGGCAATTACTGGCAACAGTGTCGTCGATAACACGGAGTACACAGAAAGAAGCAATTTGTTTGGGCCGTGTAGAGTTGCGGCGTAAAAGCACTTTGTTAAAACACGCTTGATAAATGACATGCCACAGAGCCAGCTTTTAAATTAACATCTAATAAAGGAGGGTGAGGTGAGCGATAACAGAGCAAAAAAAACCCCGCCACCATTCCCCAAATTCTCCAAACTGTTGTGGCACCCAGCAATGTCACTCCCACTCCTGTCATTTCAAGTTTAATGTATTTCTTGTCCTTGCGATTATTCCATTAGGATTTGGCATCAAGTCGTTTTGGTTAATAAATCACCACCAAATCCAAGCTCTGAATCCGAGGTGTTTCTTCGCCTATCTGTCTAGAAATCTCTCCTGCTGCCTGTCAGACAAACAGCCTGGGATGGAAACACAACGTCTTTGACAGAGGTAAACATGTCAATAAAACTGAGCACACAGGGGAAACGCCAGAGAAAAATCCCACCTGTCATTATTATGTGCATACACCGTTGAGAGAAGACTCTCCATGTCAAAAACTCATTACATCTCTTACCATCTATTCATTATAATGTTTCTGAATTTTCCTTGAGACTTTCACACAGCTGTAAACAGCAGCTAGTGTGGTGTGTTTGAGCATAATTAGAGCTGACTGCACTTCAAGGATAATGCTGACTTTGATTAAAGAAATTAATCAGTTTGCTATTAAAAATGTGCCTTTAATTGTGCTGCTGAAGCCCACCGCTGTTTGTTGTTCAGGCTATTAGGCTCTCTTTAGTCTTCATTAACGAGACAAGCCACACAGTGGCCGACATCAATGAATCCTCTAAATCTGTTATTTATTTACAGTTCAAGGTTACAGATATTGATCTACTATAAAATGACATTCGAGAGGAATGGAGGAAAAGGTCTTTTAAAAAATCTCTTTGGTGTGAGAGTCCCAGACCATCCTCAGTATAAATTATACTGACACTGTATCAGCCTGGAGGAAATCATGTCGTCTCCTTCACTTTATATCTTTCATATCTTTTTACTGCAGTCTGATGAAATAAAAGCTGAATACTAATTGATTTCTCAGTGGAATCGGGCTTTGTACCTGCAACAACACGGAATCAAGTCCGGTTCAATAAGCCTTCGCTTTATCTGTCTTCTCATCTCTGTATCTCTGCTAAATTAAAAGAGAATCAGTGAAGAAAATGAAGTCAAATATTTTCTAATAACACAGATGCTGCGCTGCCACATGAAATAAAGAATCAAAGATTATTATCTCGTCAAATTAACATTCACGGCAAAGATTCATCTGAGCGTAAATGCAGCATTAACCTGAAACTGTGCCTCAGTAAAGGCTTTCTCACATTTTACTTCTATCGGAGCACCTTTATGTGGCTGCTTTATGTTTCCCTGCAGCTATTCTCTATGTCCATCCTAAACCATCTTTGTAGGAGTGGGGGGACTCGTGCCCACCAGACTGCAGCTGCTATTGCTGACTTGTGCTTATCAAGGTTTAATACCAACATGGGAAGCTGTTACATTAAATCATGCAGTCAGAATTTTAGAAAATAAGCAAAGTTATTGCATATGAGACACTTGGATATCAGCTCACCATCGAAGTTATAACTATTATGTATGTATAAGTTTTAGCCATGCTACCAGCATGGCTTCAAGGACAGTAATGTCAATTGGTCAGTCCAACACTAGACAGAAATATCTCACCAATTATTGAATGGATTGCCCTAAAATCGTATTAAGACATTCATGGTGCCAAGAGGAAAATCCTCCTGACTTTGAGAAACCTATGACTCTTCACGTAGCTCCATTGATGACTGTACATAAAGATGGACGTGTCTCCATTTCCTCCCACTGTAAAACAATAGAGCCAAAATATCCTGCACACAGATGCTGCCATCTTGTGCTGGTGACGTCATTTAGAACCAGAGTTTCTGCAGAAGGGCCAGGGTATCAAGTTCCCGCCCATGAACCAAAGTCCGGCCTGGTCAGGTACCTGGCAGGTGGCTCGCAAAAAAGGTGATTCGCAGGTGGTATTTTGTCTTAATTTTATTTCAGGGTTTGGTACTGGCTGAAACAAGGAATATGCAGGTTCAATTGTGGATGTTGCATGATAAATATATTAAAATAACATGAGAAGTTTGATTTAATATACTGTGTTAACATTTTAATCCTCTGACTGCTGTCTTTGTGTGTCGACTCTGTCTTCTGCGGCAGCTGGAATATGAGAGCTGCTTCAATCAGGTGCCTCACTAACACTAACTGTGGAGATGTGCCGCTCAATATAATGAAATTAAGCAAAAGAAATCATCTTGATTCTATTTCCCAAATTACCTGTGTTTTAAAGTATGTTATCTTAGTTTCACATGTTTGAAATGGCCCAAAATTATAACTTTAAGCGTGCTGCCAGTAGTTTTGAGAGAAATGTCTTGATGACTACTGAATGGCTTGTCATTAGGGCTGGGTATCGTTTTAAAAATTACATTTACAATACCAATATCCTTAAAATGGTACAGACAACAATCCAGTACTTAATTTGCTACATTTTTATCTACTTTATTTGATACCCATCATGTGAATGGAAGCATTCAGTTGTGTAAAATACCACAGGTGTATAGCACAGCTGTACTTTCCAGCGTTTTGGTGGCACCTTGGCACTCTGAACTGCCAGCCTGTCAAATACACTGTACTCACTGCACCACACCACAGACTGTATAGGCTATAGCTGCTGTGGTAGTGGGCCAGTCACGTCACACCGATGATCCCGTACTGTCACGAATCCCTGCCGGATCAGCAAACTTTCTGTTGCTGCCTTCACCGGAGCTGCTCTCCAGTGAATGGTCAGTTAATCATCCGCCATGTCAGCAGCAGCGGCTAACATCCAACACTGAGCTGTTATTCTGCCATTAAAAACTGATAGGTAACATTAGCTGTGTGATGCTAACAGTTAGCCCCCAGTGGCTACAACCCATACAGTCTCTGTGGTGTGGTGAAGTAAAGCACAGTGTATTTGACAGAGGTAGTAGTTCAGTGTGCTGAGATACCACAAAAATGTTCAAAAGTATGGCTATGCTATGCTACACGCCACTCCATTCACATTATGGGTATGGAATCAAGAACTCTATTGGTATCGTTATCACTTTAAAAGGGAGCTGGTATCGTAATTAATTAAATGATACCCAGCCCTTACCATCAGGGATTTTGTCATACCATTTTCCCTTTATTTCTGTGTGTATTAGGCCATTTTGGGCCCAATTTCACAAGTCAAACATGTACAGAAATAGATTTTTTTTTCAATTATATTACCTCATTATTTAGTACTTAGTATAATTTAGTCTTTCTTCAAAGGTGGACAATAGAAGTGACAGGAATTAAGCAGAGACATAGTGGAAATAACATATACATCATAGTTCCCTCTCCAAAAAAAATGCTGCAGTCATAATATACAGTATCTGTCCTTATCACACGACGGCATGCTGCGATAGAGGATTTTATCCATGTCACCCACCTCTATTTTTGAACCAGTGCAGCACTCCTTTCTATTTTTTTCCATTTATTTACCTCCTACTGTTCCCCATGGGCTGCGATAACATTGTATTTATGCCTTAGCTGATAATTCACAGCCCTAATTAGGATGATTTTAGTTGATATAAGAAATTTACTCAGCCAAGCTTCTCTCCCAGGTTATGTTTAAAAAGTGTGATCCATTACTCGATACATATTTCTTGTCCTGAGGGTCTAATTTTGTGATACACTGATAGGAACTGAAGTATTCTTATTCTGGTCTCATCACTCAAAGGATCCATTCTGTTTCCATCTCTTTAAACAGATAAAACCTGTCAGAGCCCATTTCCAAGCAAAAACCATGATCAGTATTGTTTGAAATTGCAAGGAAAGGGACAGAATTAATTTTATCTTCCCACGACAACACTAAAACTCTGACAACTGGTTTTATTCAACTCTTAGTGTGGCAGTCCATCTAGTGGTGGCATTCACCTTTACATATGATGTAAGGCATTAAGCTGAGAGATTAATTCACAATGAGACAGTGGTGCACTTCAGTCGCATGTGCGTGACTTCTGAGATGGCTTGTGTGAACCTCTACAAGACCCTGCCGATAAAACAAATTGTAGATAAACAGGAAGAAAGGCCCTGGAGACAGACTGAAGTCCCTGGATACTAATAGAAAATAGCACAGGCATATTAAAATTATAATAGCAATTTCCTGTTTCTGCCCCTCTTTGCAAAAAAGTTTGAATAGCATTCAAGCCATAATAAATGACTGCCGTCCTTGAATGCATAAGGCGACCAAATCTCTGTTAGCAGCACAATAAACAGCACAGGAAGGACATTCACTGGCAGCAGGGAACTCTGGGATGCAGTATTTGTTTAGATGACACCGTGTTATGCATTAGGTGCTGCAGATTAACTGTAATCGATGAGCCTAATGCAGTGACCAAACAGGACAAATGTACTGGGCTGTGATCATTCAGTGAGCCACATGGGATGCTCTCCATAAGATTAAGGGATAACGTCAGATATAAAGTTATAGAGAACCAGTCATATGCCAATGCTGTTCCACTACATTAGTATTCACCCCATCAAACTCCAACCCTGGAGCTATTGATTGCTGAATGCCAAGTGCTAAAGGCCAGTCAAATAAAACGAAGAACTCAAGAAGAGTCTGAATGATCCCACAAGACTGCGAACGGGAACTTGCATGACCTGATTTAACCGAGACCTGAACCTGCAGGTCCCATCTCTCCGAGCTCCAAGCTAATCTGTGCATTTCAGAAATAAACAACTCATCATTTCCGCACTATCAGAAATAAACACATTTTACATCAAGTAGTCCGATGTAACACCAGATTTAATTAGTTTTAAACTAGAAAAAAAGAGCAGTAAGTGGCAGGAACTGCTTCCCATCAAATTTTCAGGGTGCAATTATCTTGGAAATAAAATATATATTCTGATGAAGTCATTACCAGTTTAAATTAATATATTTTTTTTTAGCCGTTGGTCTTACTGTGTAGACAGACATTAATTTGTGCCAAAATATTAATCACAACTGGAGGGTGAACATTGTCAGTGTTCAGCAAGTGCAATAATCCAAAACATCATCACACTTGTTTTAATACTAGACCCTTGACTGACCCCTATCTGCCACTAGAGACGTCGAATGTCACCTGGACAATAACGGATCTTTGATTTAAACATAAACATATAAAAATGTTTTTTAATAGGACCTGTTAAATATGTTTTTGAAGAACTGTGACTCAAATAGTGCTGGGCAATATATTGATATTAAATTGATATCGTTATGAGACTAGATATCGTCTTAGATTTTGGATATTGTAGTATCATAAGTGTCTTCTTTCTTGGTTTTAAAGGCTGAATTACAGTAAAGTGATGTCATTTTCTTAATTTACCAGACTGTTCATGCTGTTCAATTAATTTGCCTTTACCCACTTAGTCATTATATCCACATTACTAATGATTATTTATCAAAAATCTCAGTGTAAATATTTTGTGAATGCGCCAATAGTCGACCCAACAATATCTTTGTAATATCAATATCAGGGTATCTGGTCAAAAATATCATGATGTTTGATTTTCTCCATATCACTCAGCCCTGGACCCAAATATGTACTTAACAGGACATTTTAATGTTAAAAGCAAACTTGTCATTGCCATCCAACAGCAAACCCATTCTTAAAAGACGTATTTCTCTGCTGGGAAGATGGTCTTTTCATAAAATTGGACTGTCTATGCAGTAGACAGACGCAAATACTTTTGCACTCTGCCACATTGGACGAATAACTCCCGCAACTGGGTGACGAAATGCGAGCTTGTCCGTGCTTCCACAGGAAACAATACAGCAGCCGGGTGGTAACAAACTATCTCGAAATATAGCTAAACAGCGCACTAAAATATGTTTCTAAAAAATAGACATTTAAGTGAGAGTTAGGCAATGCAGTAACAGAATCTTTTATTTGATCAGCGCTGCTTTGTTTTACCGCTTGATCTCAGTTTTTTCAGCCTCTGTTTTGACAACAAAGAGAACAGTATGGCGCCCAGTTTCCAGAGTCTGAGGTCGTTTTACTCAAGATAAAGGCAATACAATAACATATTCTTGGTTTTGTATTTGATCGGCACAGCCTGGTTTAACAGTTTGATCTGAATTTTAGAGAAAGAGAAAGCGAAAGAGAAGTGGGTCTCTCTCTCTTGATTTGCTTCTATACTCTGTGTCTGTGGTAGCAGGCATACAAAAATGCAGAAGTACAATCTGTAGTTCAAACAACAGCCCTAAAGCCAGCGAAAATCCACAGGCTTCATTCAGCGGATTTGCGCTAAGAGATGAGCAGGGGGATCTGGGCGCTGGTAAGACAGAGGGAAGTTTGCCACGGTTAATTTAGCATATATATTATATATATTATATTATATTATAGCATATATATTATATGACAGTAAAATGTACTATTTCTTGAAACAAGATCCAACAAAGCTACCTTTAGAAATTCTCTACTGCAGTTCCTAGTAACTCTACAGCTGACAAACACTGGTCGATATACGAAGGGGCAGTGGGAGCAAAACAGACAAACAGACTTGTGAGCGATTGTTTGATCAGTGTATCTTCCTTTGGAAAGTGAAACAGCAGCTCTTGCCATACCCTCATTACTGCCTTTGGGGTGCCTTTAAGTAACCCACAACTGCTCAGAGGTCCTGCAGAGCAGACTGTGGTTGCATAGAGACGCGTCATACTCTGAAAACTACACCCAACGGAGGGGAAAACAAATGGCGCCACAATATGTGAGGGCTGACACTTTTTAGCACCCTACAAGAGAGGAAAGTGTTGTCAGTCTATCTCAGTGTCCTCTGCTAATCTTTGAGAAATGATCCCACTGACTGTCCAGAAGTGAAATGCTGTGATATTTTCTACTACTTTATCAAACAACCAGGAAAGATAATCATTAAAGCTAACAAGGTTCATAAACCAGGCCTTACATGGCTTAGTTGGCCTCAACCTCTGCAGTTTGTCTGGCTAAATTATCATAATTCTATTTGCACATGGCACACCGAGTGTCAGGATCCCACAGTTTTCCCTTTCTTCCTGCTGGTGCCTCACGTCTGAATCCACTTTAGTCTTCTTAAAGTTCAGTTTTTCAGTTCAGCGGCTTCTGAAAAGTTAGTTCTGGGTTCTTCACTCTGTTGGTAGTGCATCCCATCACACAGCAGCTTTTAGGCATTTTTCTGTTGTGTGCCAGCAGACGAAAACGACAAGGATGCACCTTCCCCGAAATACAAAGTCAATGGAGAGCGATAAATTGTTTTCATCTCTGGGTTGGGGCGAGACTTAACTGCGCTCTGTCTCTATAGCAGCTTCCAGTTGTGACAGTGTCTCCTCATGCTTCAAAGTTAGCGATGGCTCTGCTGTTGTTTTCATTAATGAGTAGCCCTATCAGTTATTTTTGGGAGAGCTCAAACTTTTCCCGGAGCTCAAGACGATGTCTTCAAATTGCTTTTTTCGTTCGACCAGCAGTCCAAAACTAAAAGATATTGAAATAGCTATAATGTAAGAGAGAAACAGCTGCAAATCCTCACATTGAATATGCTGAAACTATCATATGTTCGGCATTTTATGCTTGAAAAATTATTCAAATAATGAATTAAAGTGGTTTTTGGAAATGGTTTTCCTGCACAGAGCCCTGACCCCAACCCCATGCAACACCGAGCGTCAACTGTGAGCCAGTCACATATAGTTCGGTGCGTTCATGCACTTGTGGCCACGCAGTGTATCACAATCAGCTGACTTGTCTTCCGGGTTGTCAAGCCGTCACCATGCAAAAATAAGACAGCTAATGAGGGCGGCTGCCGTCCTCTGCGCTGTTCAGTGCTGCTGTGTGAAAAGTTGACTACTGAAGCGGCAGATGCGTTCCCGTCACTGCAGCCTGGATTCAAAACGAGACCTTGTACTTGAATAGTGATGACTCTCAGTCTAAACTCCCTGCATGTATTATCTCTGCTTGCCTGTGATCAAATCCCAGGGAGGCCGTTTCCTTTACCAGTTCCCCTGAATTACATTTCCCCTCTCCCCATCATGTTTGAGTGGTGAGACAGAATGTGTTACAAACTGCCTGTACTTGGAATAAATCTAGAAAAGCAACAAACCACAACAATGACGCATCAGCAGCAGAGATGGTACCTGAGAGGTATAAAAAAAAAGGAAAACAGCTCTCATTTCAGATCCTCTTCTGATATATTTCGCAGATCTGTTTTATATGTTGTGGCTACATACGGTAGCTGTCAGGTTTTTTCAATATCTGAGCATAAAGTAGAGGAAAACCACAGACTGGTGTGTCAGAAACAGGCTAAAGTTAAAATACAGGCTGAACTGTAACTTTTATCTTCTGGTTCACAACAGGGTATGTTAAATTTGAAGTCCTGATACATGATTCATAAAGCCTGCAACTACAAAGAGAAGCCAAAACCCCATTTTTATTGCTCAGTACATCATTAGACGTCTTTATGTTGAGGCTGATACTCAGCAATAACACCTAAACAAGCATTGAGAGGAAGAGGAAGAACAGCATTGCTCAGATTTTGATGATTACACACACAAACAGTGAAAAGCATCGCAGCATCACTAGGCAACATGTGGATACACAAGGCTCTGACATTATAAAATCCAGCCTTCAGAACTACAGCTCAGAAACTGCAAGCCAAGTGTGACTGCAGCCAGAATGTGACAGTAAACCCTCTGAACTCTGCAGCCATCTGCCCCCCCTGTGTCTGAGCTCCCGCTGCAGCTGGACCTCATATTCAGAATATTGGGAAAGCATGATTAGAGCGGCACGGGTGGGTGGTTAGTGAACTGAGATGGACACCAGAATTAACAGGGGTCAGACATGAATCACTCCAGCTACAAGGAATCGGGATGAAGAAAAGTCGGAGCTCGACTTTGCAGCAAAAGATGTGCGGTTAGGAAATGACTCAGCTCTTTTAAACACTGAGGGCTGCAAATCTTTTGTCACTGATGTCTGAAATATTAAAGCCATTCAGGTAAAAACCATTGAAACTAGAGCTGCAATGATTAGTGGACTAATTGATAAGACGATCGACAGAAAAATAACCCTCAACTATCTTGATTGCGGATTAATCGTTACATTTTTCACTCAATAATGGAAGAAAATGCTGTTTTCAGTGTCTCACATATGGAGATTTCCTACTTTGTCTGTTTTATATCATATTAAACCAATTATTTGGGGGTTTTGGTTTGACAAAATAAGACATTTAAAGACATCACCGACATTTCCTTGGACTTAATGAAACTGAAACAGACATTTTTCACTATTTTCTGACATTTTATAGACCGCTATTAATCAAGTTATCAAGAAAATAATCAGCAGATTTACTAATAATGAAAATAATTGTTAGTCGCAGCCCTAATATAGACTAGTGGTTTCCCATCCAAATAAGAGCTACACAAGATTATGTTCATTCTGACTGTTCTCAGATCTTTGCTGTTTCTTTGCGAACACTCTGTGGGGAAAATCACTCATCCATTGAGCTACTCACAACTCACTGACAAACCCCCTGTGATGAGGAGTCACAAGAGAAAACAAAGATGAAGAACCACTGATATAGATAATTAATGGAGCTCTACACGACATTCAGAGCATAAATATAGCAGCAAACTATTTGCTACGTAAAAATATAGTCGAGTTATGACGTCCTATGCAAAGAATTAATCTGGCTCCCTGTGTGTGTGTTGTAATCTGAGCTTCTCTGTTGATGTGTTTTGTGGTTAACGGTCCGGCCGAGTGTGCATGTTAGTGCATGAGAGTCCCTGTGTGTATCCAACTAGCTGCTCTGCACTGCGCTTACACAGCTGTTATGACTGATCTCAGGATGGCAGCATCACGGAAGCATAGCACCCACCCTTCAGTTTCCCCCCAGTTAACACTGGGTACATTTACATGCACACTAATATCCCCCTATTATTTCAAGTACGACAACAGTCTGAATGTTATACTGGTCATGTAAACATCTTAGTCCTTTCGGATTTTTCGGAATTAGGCCTTTTTCTGAATGTAGTATTTTCGGATTAAGATGTGATTAAGATGGGATATGTCAGCATTATTTGGGTTTTAATAGCATTATTTGGGTACGTATACAGCCCATTTGTATTATGCAGCTCATACTGGGTTTTTATCACAGTTTGTAACACACAGCCTCTTGCCTGTTTACTGTCGGCTCTGTGTGTTGTCATGGAGCTGTTGTACACCAGGGATGTCCAAAAGTTTTTTGAATGAGGCCCAACTCCAACCTTTTCAAGAGGGTGGTCGAAGGAATGAAAGGCAGTATTTTGACGTGATAAACGACCTGTTAGGACACGTCAAATGAAATATGCATGGCTGCTTGTAAACAGAAGTATTAACAAAATATTAATTTTCATTAGCCATGTAAACAGCTTAGTAGGAATATTGTCTTTTTCAAAAGAAGGGCAAAAACCTCAATGATTTGTGCATGCTAAGTAGTGACTGTTAGTGCTGTTAGCTTCTGGTTTAACCACCTTCATGTTGAAAGCCATGTGCAGACAACCTGTGAATCATAGATACACTCTGAATATCAACTGAGCTCCTTTAATGTTACGCAGAACAGGTTTTTGTCCCGTTCAAATGGATCATTTTTAATACGTCTTTATGACTTTTTCATGGGTTAAGTTTTGAATATCTGACAAGTAGTGTGTTCCATGATTGTACTGGATGACATGTGCAGGAAACATCCTCAATTACGCACATATCGAACATGTGTGCTTCTGACTGAGCCGCGATTCATCTTTTTTGGGGTTGTTTGGGGCTGGTGGTCACGAAAATATGATTCACAAAGCCTCACCAGTGCTCTCTTTACCTACAGTTTAATACTGGCACATTAACATATTAATTTAGACCCGCAAAACAAACACAAACCTGATACATGTCTGATCACACTGTTATGTTAGTTAAAGTTGATCCACATCCTCCAGCCAATCAGAATCTGACCTGACCAGCTAACACACGTTTCATATTAACAGAACAGACAGTCATTTCTCTGATGATCATATTTGGCCTGAAGCAGTTTTAGGGAAAATATATTCCAATTATTAACTGAAAAGCATCACTTCACTTCACATTTGACAATAGAAAAATAAATTATTTCAGGTTTACGGTATGACTGACACCAGTAGTTCCAAAACTGGGGGCCACTGCAGGGGGGCACACAACCAGCAGATATTTTGACTTGTCTGACACTATAACTAATGATTATTCATTGCTGCACTGCATTGCAATAATTGCTGGAACAAAGCCATTGTTATTAATGGCATTAATGTTATTAGTTCCATCTGAGATTTTCCTGCTATGACAAGTCAAACACCTGCTGTGAAAAATGTCTGTAAAAATGATTCATGGGGGAACGATAACGAAACACCGGGGCTTTGATGCTAGTAAAGCTATCGGGAGTCAGGTTATAAAATAAAACAATAAAGTTTAATAAGACTTTTGACGGGGAGGAAAAGAAGAACAGATGCTCCGCCTCATCAAGTAAACACATCAGTCACATATGTGGGGAAGAATATGTTTCTCTGAAGTTCCCTGTCAATAACGAAGAAGAGCCAGAGTACTTCTTTACAACATTAAATATTCATGACAAAGTAAGCAACAATGAAAGTTTCTATCAGTCTATAGGGACACTGCAGCCCAAAATCAAAAACAGATATTTTCCCTCTCACCTGTAGCACTGTTTGTCAGTCCAGATTATTTTGGTGTGAGTTGCCGAGTGTTGCAGATATCGTCTGTAGAGATGTCTGCCTTCTCTCAGATGTAATGGAACTAGATAGCGCTTGGTTTGTGGTGCTCAAAGCACCAAAAAATACATTTGAAAAACTCAACAGTAATGTGTCTTTCCAGCATCTACTGCTAGAACCCCCAAGCTAGCTAATGCCAAGGACGACACCATTATTATTTACATCTCCTACTGTCATAGGCACGGGTCTCTTGTTCATGAGTAGATGCACCCTTCTTTCTGCATGGTGAAATGGTTGGCAGATGTAGTTTGGTTAAAAAGATCATAGTTGAAACTGTAACTGGGTCATGAGTTCTGTAGAGACATTAGTGCACCACAAGCCGAGAGCCATCGAGTTCTATTATACCATTACACTTCAATTAGTAGCCCAGGCTATGCTTAAATTTGCTTAAATGACTGAACTCAACAGGCTTATATTAGGGACAGGTGTCTATATGGGCCTTTAATTCCTTTACATGAAACTGTTGCTCAGCAAATATGATGATCAAATTGTTTATTTGAACCAGTATGAATGTAAATTCATTTGGCTTCGAATTAAATATCAATCACAAATCATTAATTTGATCTAGCTATGACAGACAGCACATCAGAGAGAGAGAGCGTTATGACACCCGTTTCATGGCACTTGAGGATTACAGCACCCGGCATACTGACACACCACCACTTAATGGACCCATAGTCTGACTTTATGACAGCTTCAGAGGTCGAGAGTCACCACTTTTTTTCATCATGCTGTTAAATCTAAATGAATTACGGTCTTCTCTGGTGCTCATGGTTTCAGTGAAATGAACTGAATGATTGAATCGTGAAGAATCCAACAGTGCTAACAATGTGTAGCATCTCCATACTGACAAAAGTCTGAACATTAACATTTGTACGAGTGATCTAAACAGCTAACTAACGTCAGCTCCACCAAGTAGCCAACAACTTGGTTTCATACATCCAAAGAACTTCTATAGAAACACACTGCTTGGCAGACTGGGTGCCTAACTGAGACAGGCCTTTATTTGACAAAATGTGTAGCCACACCAGAGGCTAGTAAAAGGGACTGGGCGTGTAATTGAAGTTTTACAGTATTTCAGAAGGCAGAAATGTCTACAGCTGACATCTCCAACGACCGGCAACTCAGACCAAAACAATCTAGAGTGATAAATAGTAGGGGTGGGGGAATATCAATACAGCATAGTATCACAATATGTTTATGTAGGAATATCGTTTCATCACACAGTGCAAAGTATCAATTTCTCAATCACATATTTTTTTCAACTAAACCCATATTTAACCAGGTAAGTCCTGTTGAGATCAACAATCTCTTTTACAAGGGAGACCTGGCCAAGACAGCAGCACACAAAAAAGTTACAGCCAACAAAAACACACACAGTAAAAAACATAGAAGATATAGAATATACAGCAACGTGTAAAAATATTAGAACAGCTACGCACCATGACAAGACCCAACCGACTCATTCGTCCTTGTACTTATAGGAGCTTTAAAGTCCGGTGGAGAGATCAATTCACGTAGTTTCAAATCTTTTTCATCAAATTTAACTTTGGGTAGCCTACTAGAATAATTTAATAAATTGCTTTTTCAGTCCACTAGACACACAAGTGAGAAGAACAGTCTGTCAATATCTGTTTTGTCTAATAAAATAAAATTTACAAAGCTTTCCTTAGGGACATCATTTACAGTTGAAACAAGGTAATAAATCACAACATATCAAAATACATTTCATTGCAATACTGGGTATGTATATGTATCTTTGATTTTGGTTTAAACTATATTTTTAACACTAAAAACCTTAGACAAACTGCTTCTTTTAGTGGTTGTGCTCTGATCAGATTTGATTCACAGAGGCCTGGGAGCATCAGCAAACAACCCCACCACAGTCATCAGATTTTAATAAAAAATGACTAAATGGCTATGTGCATGCATGCCTCTCCTACAAACACATACAGAAATATAGAAATACCTCAAGTTAAACAACCCACACTATTTAAAAAACTGTCAGAAGATGTTGTTTTCATATTAAACCCCCATTGCTCATACTAAGAAGCTGATGATTGAGACACTAATTTTTCAGGAACTGTATTTTTTCCTCAATGTCACAGCAGAAACTAATGATACATGTAAACAGAAAGCATGCAGCCCATGTTCTTTATCATCTCTATAACAGACAACAGATGGGAACCAGTGTGTTAGAGCCTTCACTAGCTTTACCCACACAAACACTAACAATCAGGAGATTTTCCAGCATCAATGGGAGCATGACTTTGCTTCCAGGTTACATCTGAACACTGGGAACCATTAGACTCTTCCCTTTGGAGACCCATTCACCAAACCACGTGGTGAAAAACAATTACAAGACTAACTAACACAATGTCTGAACAGCATAAATACATTTTTAAAACACTAATAAAACACACACACCTCCTCAAAATTCAACGTGACGCACAGCTGAGTCCACAGTCACATTGAAACAGTAAGAAGCTTACAGACACGTAACCTGCTCTCACACTCCGACTGTCCCCATAAACCGCTTACAACTATTATAAACCAGTCAAATAGGACCGAGTTAAACACTGAAAACACGACATACACCGCTGTGTTTTCGTACCTGTCAGTTGTCCTGTACCTTCACGCTGTTAGCAGCATCCTTCAGGGCGCAGACATGTTGGATTAGTGAACACAGCGGACTGTTGGCTGCTGTTAATCACAGAGCTGCCCCCTGCTGGAGCGGAGGAGCAACTGCAGCCACCAGGAGAACACAGAGGGGCTGAGGTCTGGCTCAAGGACACTTCAGCAGGGTGGGGGGGTTGTTGACACAGCAACATTATTTGATTTAGTCTTACAATTAACCTATTTATCACATCTGGAATAAATGTATTGAATTTATAACCCTGTAATGAGCAGATTTTGTGAGACTACACTGCTCTGTCACCCTCTTCTCTTCATTTCATTAAGACTCTCCCTTGGTTCCAGTGTATATAGTTACGTTTACATACAGAGTTTGGGATGGGCAGATATGGATGCTTATGTGTACATATAGCCTATGTGTGTGTGAGTATGTGAGCATAGGTATACATGGGCGTATTGTTTTTCCTCCAACAAAAATTAAAAAGAAAAGAATTACCACCCTGTGAATGTATGCCTCCGCACACCAGTCAAGTAGGTGACATTCATGTCACACACATCTTCCATCCAGCAGCACAGGATATCTATACAATCAGCACAGTTTCAAGGAGGACACCGAAGATTAATGTCACTGATTCAGTATCTGATCAAACGTCTCCCCTTCTGTTCCTGAGATATGATGTTGAGTTATGGCCAAAAACATGTTTTGTAGGGTCAAACTGACCTTGACCTTTGACCAGTAAATTCTAATCAGTTTATTCTTCAGTCCAAGTGGATGTTTGTGCCAAATTTGAAGACATTCCCTCTTAGTATTCTTGAGAATGGGACAAAGGACAGCCCAAAGCCCAGCCATGGCTATCGCTCAAAACTGAAAGTATGGGGGAAAAGAGAAATGCAATCACCCTGTAAAGTGAGCTAACCCTGCACCACACAGGCAATTATTATTGTAAGTACTGCAAATATTCCTTTCTGTATTTTTTGTATTTGTTGTTTTATAAACCACAAATAAAAAGAAATTAAAGAAAAAATGATTTTAATTACCACAGTGTGACAGTATATCATCACATAGCTGACAAGATATAACCACACCATTCAGTAGCTGTTCTGGAATTTCAGCAGGGGTGTCCAAACTGTTTTGAATGGGGGCGATGATATACAATAATGTGAAAACACCTGGGGGCTAGCTGCTTGGGTTGGGTTACTAAAAATAAAAAGGCCATACAGATGAGACAAATGCAACTGTAACAAGAAACCTGTAACCTATTACATTTCAAAATTGACCTTCCCAGCACTGGGTACAGCTTCTTTCTCATTTGACTCATCTGACAGCTGTAGCAGTGACAACCTCAGGCAGGGGCAAAAATTTTTTTTATAAAAACGGCACCAGATGCCCGCAGTTTCCTGGCATGTATGGCACTGCATCATGTTTTCTCAATTTTAAGGCCATCCTAGAGGGCACTTTAACATTTTCTCCAGTGGAGTGGCACCCTAAAGGACTCTTTAACATGCCTTATCCTCCAAAGGGGGCATCAAGCTGTAGTACAGACTTATTTAAATCTAGTTTTCTTATTACTATGCTGAAACACTGTTACAATACCTCTGGTCTAACAGCTGTTTATGCTATCTAATCTTTTTCTGATGTGTAATCACTATAATTGACATTCTGTTTTCACAGTTCCACAAAAGCTTCAGATAAAAACCGACCTGCCAGCTGCTGTTTTCAACCTCTATTGTGTGTTCAGCAGTGAGTCCAGTCCATTCAGCAGCTAGTCTGGGGCCCTCAATCAAATCGAGTGATCTTCATCAGCCAGTGAAGTCAAGGACCTGCAGTTCCACGACGGGGCAGACTCCATCTTCTGATGAGGTCTACTTGATATTATTGAAAGCTCTTAAACGTAATGGACCATGTGGCGAGCTTATTTTTGCAGCTGCTGTTGAAAAGGTCAAGAATGAACTTTGAACCTCAAATTCAGTGGGCTTGAACATATTTTACACAACCAAAATGAAAAATTAGGGGCTGGAGTGTGGCACAGTTTGAGAGGTTTTTAAAGCACAGACCCACTGCTCACTTGCATGTTAACATTTTCATCCTGAGTTTGTCGTTTTGAATTCATGTTAACAACAAGTCATTACCTCAGGGTGGTAATAGGATCAGATAAGCTCGACCAGTTTCCGTCTGTAAATTAAAGTGTTTGGTTCAGTGGTGTTGTTACCTGGCTCCGGGAATTTCAGTAAATAAAAAATGAATTCATGCTGTTACGCTGACTGATAATCTCCCTCCTGTGACCAGGACCAGAATAATCCTGTAATTAATTCTGTTACACTTCTATAATGAAAAAGCGCGAGCACTGGGGACAGCATTTCCATTAAAGGTTACACAAACATGGCAGGAGGTGTTGGTTAAATACTTTTTCTGCTTAAGAGCAAAACATTTCAAGTTTCATAGTTTATTTTTCAAAATCTAAACCATTTATTTATTCCATTGTAGTTTAATCCGGTCGAAAACAATGTGAAAGCATCTGCATATTACCAAGACATTTATTTTTATTAATGTTATCATTTTAATTCATCTCACACTTCACCTGCAGGATTTCCCCAGGTGGACAAACTTGTTTCGCTCGTCTGAAAAATCTTTAACTCAAATATTGCTTCAGAGCAAATAAGTTGCTGTCATCAGCAGCTAATTTACATCTTATACTTACTGCTATATCTTTATCTTTTTCACTTCAATACACAAACCCAGAAATATAACCACAACAAACACATTTTTTTAAATTAAAATATTTTATTTGAAATAAATTCAAGTTATTTACAATAACATTATTTCCAGTTTCCTTTGACAGTGACATTGTCCTGACATAGGTGAATAGTAATTGTGGGATATTCAATTATATAAAACTTCAGGCCAAATTATTTAGAAAACAAACAATCACGATACAAAAGTGCTCAAAGTGACACAAAATATTTTAGAAATCTTAAATTATTTTACATTAAAATGTGAAGGGTGAAATTCACACTGTAAAAAAGTTAAATATTGTTTCTTTGTTCTCTCAGTTTTACGATAAAAGTACAACATGCACATCCCACCAAAAAAAAAAAAAAAAAAAGTTTCTGATTTCACACACATTTATGTCAAGGGTAATTGCTTACAAAGTTCACCTGTACAAAATAAAAACCAGAGGAAATTCACAAAACGTTCACAGTATGTTTGAGGTAAAAACGTCCGACGGTGATACAGAAATCGTTGTAAATATTTTAAGGCATTTTTAAGATGTTTAATAAATAACTGGATATTCTAAAAAATGTGGAAAAAGTACCGTTAAAAACATGATTAAGGATTCACAGATCAGTTGGTGGAGCTGGTCACTTTCTGCAGGGCAGCGGCGCTCACACTCAGGGAATGCTCGTTGGGGAAAAACTCACTCAATAGGAATGACAGGAGCGTCTGTTATGGACAATGAAACAACAAAATCAGAACAAGATTTGTGAAAATTAGTTGGTGACAGGAAGTAAACATTGGGATACTCACATATACCAGTGTTTTGTTTTCTTCACTGTCCTGGAAAACATTGAAAACCGACTCCATGTCCGTCTTCTTCAGGATAAGGTAGTTTGAGTCTACAGAGAAAAAATAAAAATACATGTTAGACATGTTATCCAGTGTCAAGAATAGCTGGATATTCCTGGTGCAGGGAGGCATCGCCTACATCTGGCATTGATCAGGTTGTGCGCTCTCTCCCTGGTCTCGATTTTCTCCTCATCGCTGCGAGGAGGAGGAGGCGCTGCTGGTTGAAAGTCCGGCCACTGTTTCTCACGCAGGGTGTCGATGTACGTGGCCATCTGCTCTTCTGTTGGGTTCATCTTGTTCAGGAAAGAGTTCACTTTTCTGGAGAAGAATGAAACCAGAAGTCACTCACAGACGAGGATCCAAGTGTTTTATATAACTCTGTCAGCATCAAACTTACTTTTTCAAGATTGGCATCACAGGTTTCAACATGGCATCAAATATGTTTAGGAGGATTGAGTTTCCTGTGAAGACAGAGGGAGGATTAACTTCAAGAACATCCTAAAAAGGACCATATCAGTGTTCCTGCATGTTTTATCTCATCTGGCTGAGATTCAGACAGTAAATGTGAAAGCATAAAATTACAGCTAAAAGGGCTACAAAGCTCTGCAGCTGCAGAGTTGGGCGTTAATGTGTTTTTACTCATTCACAGCAAAGGTCGGAGGACACAGGGTCTCTCTCTCTCTCTCTCTCTCTCGCCTTCTCCCTCCGAGGCATATTTATTAGCCATATAGATAAAAATGTGTTGACCTGTGTTGTTAATTCTCTGTAATTCTGGCACTATTAAAACAGAGTCATTTGATCTATCTAAAGAGCTTTAGAAAATTCCAGAGAGACACTAGTTTTGGTTTATTTCAGTAAAATGTGAAAAACAACTTTTGTATGTTGAGACATCACAGAGATTGTTAATTTTTGCTTCATGCTAATGCAGCTCAAAGATAATGTGACAAATGATGAAGCTTGTTGGATTAGTGATGAATCGTTTTGTAAACCAAACATCACACCCTTATATTTATTTTAGTATTTTAGATATCCTGCAGCATGTGTGATTAGGCATCTACACCGACAAACATTTCACTGCACAGAGTTATCAAATCAACCTCATCCTTTTCATAACATCAGTGTTTGCTTAATGCTGTCTTCAGCTGTTTGGCTGCCAACTGTCAAAGCTGGAGTGTCGGTGCTCGTCACAAGCACACGAATGCACTACCCAAAAGACTTGTCATAACAGTCTGTACTTTCAGCTTTAAATACCACATGATGATTAATAAAGCAGACTTAATGTTCACTGTAAAAGGATTAGCTCTGGCAGACGAGTGTCAGGTCTCTACAGGTTGATTTTGTTATAATACTGAAATGAACTAAAACAATTGGCTGTTTAGATTTTAGGAAAATCAATGCATTAAAACAATGTCCTACAGCATGGAAAAACACTGATATAATCCTAAAACTCTTAAAGGGTAACTTCAGTATTTTTCAACCTGGACGCTATTTTCCTCCTGCTAGACCACTGCAGCTGGTGCAGCAAACAGGCTGCAATGTAACCACTATGAGCATATTTATGCCATCAATTTACATCCACTAAATGCGCTTGTTTTGCCACTGACAGGCTCAGATTGTTACTGTAAGTGTCAGGCAACATTATGGAGAGGATCCCTACAGAGATAGATTTATATTTAGATAGAGTAATATCCTTTTTGTTTAACTAGAAACAGCCCCAAAATCACTACTGTCATCCCACCAGACTCCATTTAAATAAACAGTTATTTTATCATCATAAAACAAACTTCATTCAAAGACGACAGAAACAAAAATAAAACTCAGAAAAGCTTCGTCTTTTTTCTGTTCAAACGATCACCAACTCTGTTTTAGTTCAAATAAACCTTTAAATCACCCAGTTTGATGCTAATACATGCTGTCTTTATATACGCTAAAATTATTGTTTATTTCAGTGGAGTCTGGTGGGTTTGGTGATGGCGTTTTCAGGGCTGTTTCTGGTCACACAAAAAGAGTTTTTCTCTCTAACAAAAAGGTCTATCTCTATAGGGATTCTTTCCATAATGTTGTCAGACACCTAAAATAACAATGTGAGCCTGTCAGTGGCAAAAACAAGCACTTTTTGAGCACGTACATTGAGGGTGAATATTGCCCTAAGCGGTTACATTGCATTGTTTTACAGCTGGCGATTGCAGCTCTTACGCTCAATACTGGACCAATTTCAAACACTGTTGTCACCATTAGTCACTAATACACAAAAACATGAGAAAATACTGTCCAGGTTTAAAAATACCAACGTCACCCTTTAATGCTGTGAATGATAGTTTGAATGTGGAACAAACCTGATATTTCTTTCAGCAGATCAAATATGGCTTTGGTTGCTTCGTTCTGCTCCCAGTTGACTTGGCTCCTCTGACACTGGGAGTCCTCCCCTCTTGGTGAAGTGCTTTGGTCCTTTAGTTTAGCCTTGTGGGCTCCACCTGACATCTTGAAGGATATTTTCTCTTTTCTAATTGATCTTGGACTAAAATGAAGCCAAGACGGGCCTTCTCCGCTCTCCGTGTGCAAGCCTCCATTTTGGCTGCAGTGTGGCGTGCAGTCTGACTCAGGCGGGTCGTCTTCACTGTTGTGTTTTGTCGAGGCCAAAGACTCCTGCGACCTGGATCGGGTCAGTCCTTTGAAAATCATTTTAAAGTGGGAGGTTAAGGGATTGTCGGAGTCCTCTGTCTTGTCCTGGGAGCAGTTTTCATTTGAAGACTCTGAGTGAACAGCGGACTGCGGTTCCTTTTCCGTCTCTGCTTCCTGAGGCGGGTCTGAGGGGGGATCATATTGGGAGATAACAATAGCTGGGATTGTAGCACCAGGAGCATAACTGCCCCTCTCAGTGGAGGCACCAGGGTTTTCTAAAGGCATAGCTGTCGATTCTGGATGTAGAGATGTTATGATTTCTTTTGGGACCTCTGTCTGGGGGCTCGAGCTCTGCAGAGAAAAACAGTTCAAAAAATCAGGTTCTGACAGCCGACCCCCAGGCACTGGTTTTTATAGTAAGCCTCTTACACACACAGTTCCCGGTAAAATAACCTTTTAGGCACCTCTAGTAATTTTCACTATTCACACATGCACTACATTCAACAACACCCTTTTTACACATGCCATGGCCAGAACAGATGGGACAAGAGACAGTCCAGCAAATCGCAGCAATACAACTCTGCAGGGGTGATCTTTTGTAGGCCAACGTGGAAGTTAATATCGCCCTGGCTCTCTGAAGAAAAGGCCAGGGGGATTTGAGATTTTGGATTACTGCAGAGAAAAACCTGTGTGTCAAACAAAAGCATATGAAACTCACAGGGGTTTTTTCAGCAAGTTAATCTTCTCAAACGAACACCACTTTATGATATCTGAAGCCTAATTGCAGTCGCCAGAAGTAAAACACTAAAATTAGGCTCTACATGAAATACACAATGGTCGCATGACTAAACATCACCACCACAACAAGGCTGTAAAGACGTGTTCGGCATGATGATGCCCTGTAGTCTCATTTAGCCACCTGTTAACAACCGTCTTTCTTAAGACACATAAAGGCTTCAAAATTAATGCTTGTTGGGTATTTACTGGTGTATTTTTTAAGTCAGAACAGAACATGAAAGTCTCTTAAGCCTGTGTTAACCACAGACCTTATTTCAGGCATCTAACCCATTTAAAAAACCCACCAACCTTGAGACGAGGGAACCGGGAGTGCTAAAACGCTAACTCATTTGCGGGTTTTAGGACTCACTCCTGCAGCTCTCTATTAATGCCAACCGTCATAAAACTCAACAGTAAAAGAAGAAGATGGCGTGAGGCTGGATGTACCTGCACATGGCGGAAGAATTCTATTAATATTTACACGAACATGGAGCTGTTTTTGTAACGTATTTAATATTCAACAGGTTTGCAACAGTTTCCAGCCATTTTTGAGAAAAGGAACTTGTTTGTCACCAAACTAATTTGTACTACTTTATCAATTCAGCTGTGAAAGCAGCAGCATCAATGCTAAACTGTACACAAGAGTACGTTCTTGTCATCAGAGTCTTGTGATTGATCCGCTCGCTCCACATGAAAGCATCTTCTTGCCAGATGGACATTGCAAGTAACATTGCAAGGACAAGCATGAAACCAATTCTTAACATGCTTGTCCTTGTAATGTTACTGTTTTCATTCACATCACAGCCATACTGGCATTTCCCCCGACACATTAGGGGTCTTGAGGTGGGAAATTGGTTGTACAGATTCCCCTGATTATCGACCTGCTCTCATTTACACACGACCCCCTGCAGGAAATGTTTCTGTACTTCAAACAGACTGCGTGTGTAGAAGAGGCTGTACAGAGCGGCAGACTCCAGCAGCTAAACTAATCCATATGTATCAGCTCAGTAGGACTTTTTTTAAAGGGGCACTCCAACAATTTAACAGATGACGCTTAGTTTATTTGTTACAAGGAGCATCACATTTTTAACAGCGAGCTTGCGTTACAAACAGCTGATGCAGGGTTTGAAAGATACAGGATTTTTTTTGCAGGAACGGTCTAATGAAAGATACTATGAAGCTGCATTATGGGGAATGTGGGATCCATGTTTCAGGGGCTGAGAGTAAGGATTTCCTCAACCTTTTTTAAGATTTTTTGGCTTTTATGTCTTTATTTGATAGGACAGATCAAGCGTGACAGGAGGAGAGAGGGAGAATTACATGCAGCAAAGGGCTGCAGGTTGGAATCGACCCGCTGCCACTGCGGCAAGTGCATTGTCTTTATACATGGGATTGCTGCTCTGCCCAGTAAGCTACTGGGCACCCCAGAATTTCCTCAGCCTTAGCTGCTTACAGCTTTGGTCTTATTTCCATAGTTTGGGACATTATTTTATGTTATAATAAAGTTATGACAAAGAAATTGCCAAGATCTTGAAGTGTGGCAACATTACAGCAAGTTAACATTAAAGGGACAGTTTGTACGATTAAGGGGGATTTAGTGGCATGAAGGCCTCAAGGCCTGAAGAGACGCACACCACCTAAAAACAGACATGACGGGAGAAACTTTGACCCATGCTTACAAACATTTTGGAGATGGGAAGTTCAAGTTCAAGTTCAAGAATCTTTATTATCCCCTAGAGGCAATTAGTTTCACAGCTAGTAGTTAACAAAACAACATTGAAACAAATCTATATGTCAAGACAACACACACATCGAGTAAAAACAAATCATTTAAAAGTCTATTCGCTGCGGGAACAAATTAATCTCTCAGTCTATTTGTCCTGCATCTCAGCAGCAGATATCTGCGTCTGGATGGAAGCAATCTGAACTCTCCATGAAGTGGCTGGTCTGGATCTGCCAGGATCAGTCTGGCCTTTTTCACCAACCTCATCTTGTGCAGATCGGTGAGGTTGCTTACAACGGTTTGTTCTTGTTCTTAAATGTTAAAAGTCCGAACCAGCAGATTACGTTAAAGGTTATTAAAGACTCGATAATTGGCGACGCAGATGGTAAGGTGGAAGCCTGATTTTAGAAATTGTTGCATATTTTTTGCATATTAAACGAATTTTAATCTAGATTACGATTTGGTCTTTCAACGATTATGAAAACAAAATAATCGACATAAAACGATTATGCGCTTCTTGTCAGTTTACTCACGTTGTCTTGTGTTGCAAATCAAACGCACCCAGAAGCCACACACGTGCAATACCTTCCCCTCCTCTCTTCTTTATTCACTCCACGAGCCAGTCAAGTAGGTGAACTACGAGTAATGCAAGTGGCAGGTGATCGCGGAAGATTTCAAAAACAGCGTGCGGAAAATGGCAGAGGGAGAGCGAGAGAGGTTGGTCTGTGTGTGTGTGTGTGTGTGTGTGCATCGGAGCCGAACTCCACCGTGCGCGATACAGAGAGCAGAACAGAATTTTAAACGCGCATGTAGAGACAGAAATGACATGCCGTCGTGTAAACAATATAAGTCATCATTTGCGCCGCATAATCGTGATTTCAATTTTGACCAAAATAATCGTGATTATGATTTTTTCCATAATCGAGCAGCCCTATTTTTTGGCGTACGCCATTTTTGGCTTTTGTCCATATGTACATTTTTAGTATGAATCCTACGCATTGTTTTAATAATGAGATCCCAAGAGATTAAAACCAGTAAAACACTGAATAAAGCAGTTTCACGTTAAAAAAAAGACACTCATCATAGAGGGGCTGCTAACTATAGAGGCCAGCATGAAAGCGTGAAAGGCCCCATCTGTTTGGTTTGTCCATTCTAGGCTACTGTAGAAATATGGCGGTGCAACATGGCCATCTCCATAGAAAAGGACCTGCTCCCTATGTAGATATAAATGACTCATTCTACAGTAACAAAAACACAACAATTCTTATTCTCCGGTGATTGTAAACTAATGATAACATACTTATTAGATTATATTCTATTTCTCCCAATATATCCCCCTAAATCGCACACACTGGACCTTTAAGTCCAGCAGGTCAAAAAACATGAGCAGTTGTAAACAAGCCAATCTATTTTTATTTAAATAATTTAAGCACTTTGTTTGCAGTAAAAACCACAAACGAGTGATGTTTATAATAACCCTCACTGCACAGAGAAACTGTGTGTGCACAACCATGGGAAGTAGGTCAATGTTGAACCGGGGTCTGTTAACTGTGAAGTATGTTTACACTGGACAGTTTGAGTAATGATGCTACCATTCATCTTTGTTCTATCTCCCGGGAGTTTGATTAAACCCTGTCTGATCGTCCCACTGCGCTCTTGTTCCATCACACAACGGATTTCAGAAGTACTGTACAAACAATCTTACTTTTACCCCTGGGAAAGCCAAATGCACAAAAGTAAGCCCCAGACTGTGATGAACCATAATAATTCCTTAGATGTCGACTTGAAGAAAAGCAGATCTGTGAAAGTTCCTACCTCGTCTTCCTCATGACCTGGAGTCAGGAAGTAAGCCAAGCCGCTCAGAAGGCCCCACACGCCGCCATAATGTTGCTCCTCATTCAGCAGTTTGTCAAGTGGGCAGAGGAACTGGAAAACCGGCTGAGTGTGGCCGATCTGATTATCAGAAACTAACTCCTGCAAAATTAACAAATATGTTGAGTCATGAAATCTGTGATTGAATTGTTTATCTGTCTGCACCTCACAGTTTTTCGCTGGTGTCTTTCACCTGCAGGAAACGCTCCACTGACACTCTGGCTTCTTCTTTGACCTCATCATTGATCTGCGACTCCTCCAGCTCCAGGATCGTGGGCAGGCTGGTTGAGTCCTGAGAAAAGAAATAAAAGCATAACAAAAAACATGTGTTTAATGACAGAAAAGCTTCAAGACTGAGCAGTACTTTATCAACACCACTGTTTTTGACATCTGGAAAAAGCTTTAAAACTGTATGACCACAAATTCAATAACTTCAATTCAAAAAGTTGTGGTTTGTTTTCACAACAATGCTTCTCTGCGGCTCACGCGGAATACTGAAATGTACACAGTAAACAAAACTCTTTTCTCTCACGTCAAAGGAAAAAACATCCTGACAAAATCTTTCAGTCAACACACATCCTGACGTCTGTTTGGAGAAAATCATCTGCTAAATTGTCCTCTGGAGATTTGTAACACTGGACTGAATTATTTCAGTTCCACAAAAGGAAACTTATTATTTTCAGCAGCTGTTACCGTCTTTCAATGAACAATTTGATTCAACAATTTAATCAAAGCCATTTTTAGAGTTAATCTTAACTCCGTGTACCTTTTCTTTCCAGTAAATGTGAGTGCATGTCATCTAAATAATAACAGGGTGTCTGCAGTTATAAACAAGTTCAATTTAAGATGTTTCATGACCTTTTTAATACCACTTTAAATGAAAGTGAAAACCAAATGTGTGATGGAAATACACAACAAAAGTGACATTATACTCTTTCCAAATGATGTCAGTTCAAAATAAACAGCAAGATAAAATCACACTGATGACACTCTGTGCTTCGAGCGGTGTATATAAATAAACAAGCAGGCTGACCTGCATGGCCAGTTTAACCATGCAAACTCATATGATCTACATGCGTAGAGGGGTGAAAATGGGGCACTGTGCTCATACAGGTGTTGTGTCAAAGTCTGTCACTGTCAAACAAGATTTCCCACCTGTTAACATTAAGCATGCGATGTTTCGACTTGCTGACATATTGACATCATATTGTTACCCACAGCAACAACAAGCATGGCTGAAAGAGAAATTGTCGACTCAGAGGTGGTTCCATAAAGAGAAGCAGCTTCAGTAGTGTGGGATAAACTGTGGCGTCCTATTTTATATATATATATATATATATATATATATATATATATATATATATATATATATATATGGCGACATTTTTAGTATTTGGGAGCTGTTTAAATGTGTAATTTGTGGTAGATTTTATTTTGTTGAACTATTAATATTATATACAGAATCTGAATCTCACTCTGAGTTACTGTTGTTGTTCACAAACTAAAGAAATGAGGGATCATTATTGTTTAGTTTTTATTGAATATTTGAAGACAAACTGTTCGTTTGACATGTAAAACACTCACTCAAATCACTTATTTTGTTGCAATTCTGTGTTCTTAAACTAATAATAATGTATTTTTATTTTTTTTTACTAATTTCTCATATCGTCAAGAATACCGTTATCACAATAATACCCTGAAATATTGTGATATTATTTTAGGGCACTACAAACATTATTAATCATGAATAAACAAGTTTCAACCATTAAATGTGATCAGGTTTTCAACCTTGTCCAATTTTGTGTCGAGATCGGCTGCAGATTGACTTGGCAGAGATGGCTGCCATCTTGTTTTTACACGTAGTACTGTACCTTACTATCACTACATGGCACAAAGAAGTGTCCACGCACGAGGTCAACAGGTCTAAGTTAAGTAGAATGAAGTATAAGGTCAAGTAAACCCAAAATGTGATGTCCTATGAGGACACAGGGTCTCAGGAGGATATATTGCAACTTTTTTTTAAATCTAACTTTAGGAAAACTGTCACTCTCCAAAGAAAACACTACCATATGTATAAGAAAAGGTTTTTTTTGCGCAATCAGAACAGCAGGATCTGCATTTGTATTTATTACAGTAAACATCTAGTTAACATCAAATATCATAGCACTAGTTTTTGTGCAGTCTGAGGAGACAAATTAACATTTGCCTTTATCATTAGAAAAACAAATACAAGTGTCTGTAGGATTTTTTACCTTGACAAAATAAGAAAATAAAAAATTATAGACAATTATAAACTGATAGTGTTTTTGAGAATCGATACAGTATCACAAAGCATGATATGAGTATAAGTGTTTGATATTTTCTTACACTCCTCAGCAGGAAAACAAGTGGAGCAGCCTGAACACAGAGATGGAAATATGTGAAATAATAAGTTGCTCCTCTAGTTTTTGGAAACCACTGTCTCATTGTACTGCTATCTAATACCTGACATTTAAACCAGGTTGTCAACACTGACCACAGCCTAAAAGGAGAAGTTTACTGTTCCTTCTTCAGCACTCACATGTCCATATTGACATTGAAACAGTTTTTTGTTCACACTGTGCCTCCAATACACTACAGACTTATGCTGAACTGTGTCTGCCTTGTTGCTCTGATTGTTGCTTTGATTATTTGTGTGCATTCTGTCTGGTGGCGCAGATTTAAGAGACGCAGGTTCGTGACAGATTGAACGCAGCTCTGATTCCAACACAAAACTGTCAGATGGAACTCCGGTTGGTACCCAAGAACATACAGGCCGTCTGCCACAGCTGAAATTGTTGCTCCTGTTTATACTAGTCCTGAAAAGATTCCTTCCTAATGAGAGTCACTGTATGAGACGGAGGCAAAAACCACAGTCTTTGTTCTGTGTGAAAATACATTCTGAAGCTCAGCGGGGGAAAATACGAGGCTTCAGCCGTCTCAGTGTGAAAAATCAAAAAGGTATCTTCCAAAGCTGCGGGCTTTTTAGTGCAAATATTTTGCAATTGTACGAGAAGGTGATTTTTTTTATGGCCACTACGGAGAGGAAGGATGATTAAAGCGTCCAGACGCTGTCCCAGTGTGCGCACGAACATGTGAGAATTGGTTTAAAAAAAATAAAAAATAAAAATGAGTGAAAACTATCCTTTAAATAGACGGTTGATCTGAGGACACACTTTGCCTTCTCATTCATCCCACCCTCCTACACTCATCCTGACAAATATTTGCCCAATCTGTTCAACAGGCAGAGACAAGCGGAAACACTGACTGTAATTAGTCCCTAAAATGTTCTATTATAATAATAATAATTGCAATAATGTCAATACACTGGCATAATCTCCCATGTGTGTCATGATTGTTTGGTTTGCTAGCTTCTAAATCAAGTCAATGATTCATCCGTCTTTAATTTCTTGAGAAATCAGTCCTCTGCTCATCAGTACAGTTCAGTTTAGTAAACAGCAGGCAATGCAAAACCAACGACTCGCTAAACTGACTCCTTAAACTATCGATAGCAGCAGCAGCCTTTGGTCACTTGAGCAACTAATGTACGTCAATCCTCGAACCTGCAATGTCTTCAGTGAAAGTTTTATCTCGTTCATCTTGTAGTCAGCTACAGAGTCACCTTAAAGTAGATCATTTTAACCACTGAGTGCACACGCCCGGTTACTGAACACTGCTAGTTCAACTGTTTTTTCAGTCTGTTGCTTGTTTCCTGTTTGTTCTAACTTTTGGCTGTTGTTCTTTTAGTCTGTTGTTCTTTTATGTGAAACTCTTCATGCTGCCGTCTCGGCCAGGACTCCCTCGGAAAAGAGATTTTGAATCTCAATGGGAATATTCCTGGTAAAATAAATGGTAAATAAAATAAATAAAATGACAACCTGGCCTAATTAAGGATGATGCTGCTTTTCCAGAGAAGGCGGCACTTTCAGAAAAATCAAATCAACTCAAACTTTATTTATATAGCACTTTTCATACATTAAAAACGCAACACAAAGTGCTTATGTTTAAATAAATATCAAAAAGTTAAGATAAGTTTTTTTTGTACGCCGCAAACCCTTTCTTAATGAATGCATTTAATTCATATTGTGATTGCAACACAGCAAATTAGGTGTGATTTTACTGACAGTATGCAGACTTTACGATTAGGCGCCACTTTCTTAAGTACACCTAGCTAAATCTAATGCACTCTTACACAAAAGTCCTGCAATAAAATCCTCTCTTCATGAAGGTTATAATGATGTTTTTGTTGAAACGGCTCAAGAGAGGTGTTAATTCAACTTAATGGTCATTTTAGAGGCTGCAGTTTGTGCTGCTACTGAACTGTACTGCATTACACAGAGAGGTATTCCTGCCATTTAGCCCACCCTCACTGAAATAAATGAAGTTAATAAAATCACAGAAACACCTGAGTGTATCACACAGTACAATTGCCACAAACTACAGCCTCCAAAATGATCGTTAAGTTATATTCATCATTGTCCTGTGCACGCCTAGGGCTTATACAATTCAAGGTCCTGCACCGTATCCGAGATCTGCCCAAGCGTTGACAATAGATGCGACCGCTGCAGTAACACCCCTGC
Source organism: Epinephelus moara (assembly GCF_006386435.1). Taxonomy (NCBI): domain Eukaryota; kingdom Metazoa; phylum Chordata; class Actinopteri; order Perciformes; family Serranidae; genus Epinephelus; species Epinephelus moara. The sequence continues at coordinate 26,935,992 of NC_065509.1, forward strand.
AGACCTGCTGATATGTTCTATCTTTATCCCAAATTAAAGAGCCTCTGGGTCAACATTTTTAGAACCTTGTCTGTAATTTTAAAAAAGGGATTTGCAACCCTGCACTCTGATAACATCGTTTGGGGTTCCAGAGGACTTGGCCGATATAGTGCCGTATGCGTCTCTATTAGCTCGACGCAGAATTTTGCTAGAATTAAAGTCCCCTACCTCCCATTATCCTCTGTCTGGCTTAAAGACATGGTATTTTTTCCTCAAACTTGAGAAGATAAATTCACTCTGAGGGGCTCTGAAGACCGTTTTTATAAGAAATGGCAATGCCTGATATTTTATTTTAATAGCCTTGGAACACTCCCTCCTCATTAGGAGAGAAATATTATGTGATCGTACATTATTGCTATTTACTCTCACGCACTGTTGTTCAAAAGACCTTCTCCTCTTTTCTCCTTTGCTTTTTTATTTACTGATCCTCCTTTTGTTTCTACTGTACTTTATTTCTATAAGTGGAAATGCAAGCGCAGGTATGCTTCAATAAAAACATCATTCAAAAGATGACTGTAAAGTTAATCAACAACTTTCTTGAACAAAAAATAAACATTAAAACTTTTATTGCAGGACTGCATTAGTTTTAGCAAGGTGTGCCTCAGTTTAAAGCATGAAATTATATATAAAAATGCTAAAAAATAAGCACAAAACACGCCTTTCCATCTGCCTTTACCTGCCATCTGTTGCGGAAGTATATAACATCCATGTAGGTCTTCTTGATGTCCCACTGAAGGTTCTCGGGGCTGCCCTCCTCCTCCAGGTGAACGGTGAAGATTAGCTCGTCATCCTGCCAGTTGGCCTACAACACAGTCAACTCCTACTCAAATCTCAAGCGCAAACATTAACATACCGTCCAAGGACAAGCTTTCACAGAGCCTCAGCAGACAGATAACAAGCCTCCAGGACATTCCACACTGTCACTGATATTTATAACTCACATGAGGGATGCTGACAGCCCAGCGGCCGACGCGCCACATCTCGTACGACAGCTTGAATTCCATCATGTCCTCCTGGACGCTTGTCAAGTAGTCCTCCAGATCACTGTCCTCCTGATGGTGTTTGGCCAAAAAAATAAAAAATAAATTAAATAAAGCGACAATGAATCTGTCATGTCTAACAAATTATCATCTTCAGTTTTAGACATTGCGTTATTTCTGCAGCAAACTCACCCTGTCAGAGTCCTGCTGGCTGTACACAGAGCCCTCCCTGCTGCTGACATCGTCCTCGTTGGACACGTCTCCCTGGATCGTCATGATCCTAAACATCAGCTCCTGCTCTATCTTTTTCATCTTCTTCTTCTTGGCCTTCTTAGACTTCACCTTGTCCACCAGTTTTGACCATCCTTCTTTTAACTTGTTAGCTGGAAATGACAACAACCAAAAAAGTCAGAAAAAAAAAATCCCACAACTTGTGTCATCAGTATTTCACCTTTTTTTTCTCTTAACTGTCTTTTATACCTGTTGTCCTCGTTGTGTACACTGCAGCACTAAAGAAACACAATGTCCCTCTCTCAGTATTGTACATGAAGAGAATAGCAATGTATTCTTGACCTTCACTTTCACAGCAGTTTGACTGTAAAACTTTATTTCTTTTTCTGCACTGTGATGAAGTGTGACGATTTCTGAGCGTCATTATAGCTGGAAACGTAGTGAGAAAAACTAATCACCAGATATAACCATCTCATTAGGCAGGTAAGCACTGTTTAGTTAGTTTATTTCAGGCATTTTCCACCTCATACAACTCAAATACACACACAAAATAAATGTCTATAAGTCATTACTTATGAACCTGACTGAAAAGCTCTAGGCTTCACTTATTACACCAACCATTTATACATTACTTGTTTTGTGCTGTTAACTTTTGATTTATATAATAAAAATGTACGAAACAAGCAAAACAATACATATCTACATTTTATATACTCAAAGTACCAAACAAAAATTCATATACGCGCACTAGTCTTCATCACACAGTTTTATATACTTGTTAATCAACTTATTTTTAAATGTGTTCAGTGTATTTAACATTTCATTTCCTCTTCAGAATGATACCACAGATGAACTCCTGTTATACATTTTTGTTTTGCAATTGTACTAATTCGAGTTGTTCCGATACCGATACTAGTATTGGCAATAACCCGACATTGCCTAGAATGCTGGATTGGATATCGATGAGTATGTGAGCCTGTGCACAAATACCACATAAATAATAAATAAACCTTTAAGCAGTTTCACACTCAAATAAAGCAGCATTTTTCCTGCAAATAAATCCGTTTTCACCCCTCTAAAACAGTAGTCAATACAGCGAGTGCAGCCATTGCTAACTACTGCTCTGTTACAACAGTGAAGAATAATTGATTTCCGGTAAATAGTGTATTGTTAGCCATTAGCACAATGTCAAATTAAAAAATAAAAAGAACGTTTTATGGCGTTCATTCGCTGTATGCTTTTGTTCATGTTTTACAGACAGTTTAACCTGAGCTGTGCCCATACAACACAGATAGCAATCATTTCACTTCAACACAGGGCAGTGGTGTAATGTAACAAAGTAATAACACTTACGGTACTTAAGTATTTTTGGGGAGAATCTGTACTTTACTTGAGTTTTAAATTTCTGTCAACTTTAATTTTACTCCTCTTTATTTCCTAAATAAAATATATACTTTTACTCCATTACATTTCCCCTAATGTAATATATCATATATGTAATGTAATATTTTTGTTACTCACTACAAACAGGGAGGGAAGGATGGATGAATGAAGGAATGGGAGGGAGGGAAAAACTGGATCTTGTTTTTTTTAAATCCTTTAAGTTGTGAAGAAAACCTTGTTTTTCTTCAAGTGTAATGTACGCTCCACTGTTGTAAAGGTGGTGTACATGTTATGAAGAAATAACCTTCCGCTTGCTTTTTTTATTACCACCATTTACGTGTACTTTTACTTTCAATACTTGAGCACATTTAATATCATAATATTACTATTGATACAAAGACATTTACTCAAGTAATATTCTAATAGGTGACTTAAACTTCTACCAAATCATTTTCTAGAATGATATCTGTACTTTTACTCAAGCGTGGCTTTTAGGTGTTTTATCTACCACAGATAAATGGTTAGTAGTATCCACTTATTTATTTATTTTTTTACCTTTTATAATGCAGTGGTGTCAGACTGGTACCCGGTATCAGCTGATATGCAGGAATCGATATCGGGAAGGAAAGAATCGTATGAAAACATCTCTAGTTCTAATCTTTGTTTTCGTAAACATACAATTCCTCTTTGTTCATTCTGACTCACTCTCATTTAAAACAGCTCCTGGTTACAGTCTGGACTCATCTTATTTTTCACTTAATACATTAATTGTGTGTTTTCAAAGTCCATCAAATCTCTAAATTTGAGAGTTTATTAATAATTTGTCGGTCGGTTCATGATTGGCAGCTCTGTTTACAATCATGTAAACATGATAAATAAAGTTTCACTGACATTATCAAAGTGACGGCTTAATAATGACATAAACATGCCATCACGTTAATTAATTTTACAGAAAAATGATGGAGCTTTTTTAAGAATTTGTGATCTTACACATATTCGTCACATCACAGGGTTCATCATCGCGGCATAATCAATTCTGATTTAGTCATCATTGCTGTTGGACTGTTTGCAATACAAAGACGTAGAAGTTGCTTAAAAACAACAGAAATTATTTGGCATTCAGCGTGCTGTTTGTGTAATTAGCTGTCTGGACAAACAAACAAAAGAAACGGGATTAATTATGCACTGAAAGGCAGGCTGGTAACAAAAATTAGAATGTCACGTAGCTGACAACACATTGCTATTCATCAAACTGTTGTACAAAACGTTATGCAAGCACAAGTCTCTATTCTCTAAACACCCACAAATGACTCCATCTGCCTTCCTCGAGCCTCCATTATCCTCATCTGAAATGTTTTCACAGTCGAAGCTGAAAACAGGGTTAGAATCACATCCTGCAGGTTAAAGACATCTGAATTAAGTACGTCTATTTACAACATCTCAAAACACACCTTTCCTTTTAGCCTTGATCCTGGTGCTGGTTGAAATCCCTGCCTCCTCCAAGCTCCTGGAAATAAAAAAAAAAAAACACAGCCCCCAAACAAAACCAGGTCAGCTCCAATTTCAAACACAGAAGGTGCCTCTTACAGTTGTTGCTTTGAGGCTCGCTGTGACTAGGTCAGGCCAGCGGGGTGCAAAAGATGACAGCCACTCACACTTCACTGCCTTCCCTCTCGCCCTCCTGTGATGCCAGAGAGGTTTGATCCGGGTCTGAGCCACACAGCTCCTCCACGGAGCCTTTGGGGGTCACGCTGTCCAGCTGGCTCACTACCAGCTGGTTCAGGTTGTCGGGGTCTGACAGCCATGTCACCAACAGGCCCAACCCTGCAGAAAACGCCAACACACTGATGCAACAAGCTGCGTTTGTCATAAAAGAAACACACACTAGAATCAGGAGGCACAATATTCACACGACTCTTAAATCAGCTGCAGTCAGTAATAATAGCTTTTCCAGTTGTGAGTTTTGAAAGGAATAGTTTAACATTTTCCAAACTATGCTAATTTGCGTTCTTGTTAGCTTTTAGCTGCAGCATGTTAGCTTAGCAGAGAATTAAAGGAGACCTATTGTGCTCATTTTCATATTTGTATTTTGGGGGGGCGTCAGTGGCTTAGTGGATAGAGCAGGCGCCCCATGCACAAGGCTGCTGCTGCCGGGTTCGAGTCCAGCCTGTGGACCTTTGCTGCATGTCACTCCCTTCCCCTCTGATCTGAGTTTCAACCACGGATGTGAGATTATCGTTCTTATTACACGGCTGTAATGTAACAAAACATTGATGTAAGAATGATTTTATTGACTTAAATGTGATTCTGTCTCCTCTTTCTCTCTCATCCCAGCCAGTCGCAGAAGATTTGGCACATATACATAAAACTGACTTGACTTTAATGTGTTTTTTCCGTGCTGCTTTTTGTTTTGTTTTTACACTTAGATCCTGCAGTTGTTTTTATATTATTTATTCTGGTAAAACGTCAGTGTAGGTAAAAATACTGAACACACTGAGATAAAACAGAAATATTATCTCAACAAGCAGAGGCTGACCTCATGGTGCAACTTTTCATTTGTTTTCAGTATTCCTACTGAAACAGCATGAATTATTAAAGCAAATGTTTGGTTCATGTTCAAGTCGAATTCTTTGGCCCTGAAAGTTATTAAAATAGTGTTGAAAAAAAAAGCATACAAACTCTCAGTATCTGCTTGAATGCTCAATAGCCAATTAACTCTCATATGCTGAAAATGCCATCACCAGCAATGTTGGAAAAAAGGACCTGCCGGCTGCAGCACACTTAATGTTGGAACAGTCCATCTAATTAAGGGTTACACAGTCCCACAATTTTCTGTAGACTATATACTGTAAGGCAGGTGCAGCGGTAATGGCCTTCATCACCTCCCCCCACCCCATTGAGTGGACCAGTCCATCATGTTATGTCAGGGGTCAAGTGGAAAATGAAATCAAGAGAGACAGAATGGAGTATGTGAAGTGTTAACATAAACTAGATGGATAAAGGAGCTAAAAAACGAAAAGGTGGAGCAGAAAAGGTCAGAGACAGAAGAAAAAAGTCTAGGCTGATGCTGCGGAGTGTTTCTAATGTTAGCAGCAGTGATAACAATAACAACAGTCTGCTGGTGGCAGCAAATGAAGAGGAGGAATGGAGCAGCAGGAGTGGGTAACAATGGGGCTCTGCCAAAGGAAAATGACAGGGCCGAATTTTGTTCCCAGTGCAACCCTGACTGTAACAAAAAACAGTGGCAATTTTTATTGTGAAAAATCACCAATAAAAGCTTCTAAACCAATATCTTCATAACCAGACATGTTCCAGCAGGTATACAGTATGATCTGAAATTGGCTAGAAATGTACAACATACAACCCAAATCACATGTTTCCCTGACATTAGCATGTAGCTTCATGTAGCAGTGTAGGGCTGGGCGATATGGACAAGAAACGTATCTTGGTATTTTCAGGCTGACTGGTGATACATGATATCTATCTCAGTACTTTCCACGAAATGGGCGACATTTTTTCAGTTGCAAGTCAAACTGCATTTGAGACGTCACACAAACTTTTATAAAAACAGACCAAAATAAAATAAAATGCAAAGATAGGGATTTTATTCCCTGTTTGAAAACATGCAGCTGCACAACATGTAAATGAAAAAGTATATAAGCAAAGTAAATAGCAGGGCTGTACGTTAACGTTTTTGCACACAGCACCGGAGCTACAGAGGTTTAAAGGTGTGAAGCACAGGACACAAAACTATAACATGACTTTAAAATGATCAAGTAGGCCTAAAGCCATTGTAGTTTGGAACAACTGTTAGAAAGTTCTGCGTTAAAAAAGTTGTTTGCCATGGCCTTTCAAATGAATCTAGTGCTTTAAAATTATTTAGATATTCTGTATTTATCTAGGCTGTTAATCTCATTTATGCACAGAGCATAAACAAAGAGGCCGAGGGGAGCGAGAGACACTTTGTCTGTGTTATATACGTCTTGTATTTGATACATCTGTGTTGATACTGCATTTTTTAAAACACATCTGTGCGCCTGCATCCAGGCGCTGTCTCACTGTCACACATTAGACTACAGCTACCAAGAAAAATGGCAACATCCTATGATCCACCTCACCCCATTAACTAGCAGCACAGGGCTGGATTGCACGTGCGCTGCAGTAATTTCGTTCATCACACAGACTGATTTAGCGTAGCACGAACAACATATAGACGGATGTCACAATGTAGAGTAAACAGAGGAGCAGCTCTGTGTCTCTTGAACATGTGACTGAGTGAGTGAGTGAGTGAGTGAGTGAGTGAGTGGGGCGGAACTGTGCGCAGAGTGTAAGTGAGGAGAGATGCACACTGTTATGTGTTATGTAACACAACTTGACCCTATATCGATATAAACAGTTTTATCTAAATTTATATCTTGCTTGAAAATATATTGATATATTGTACAGCCTTCTATGTTATGTAAACACTTGCAGTAGCATGCCTGGACCAGATGACCAGATTAAGACATCTTGAAGCCAGAGTAGAAAAAAACTATTGGAAACAGAGTATTCAGAACGGTCTGGAGCCTGAGGTTTTTGCTCTCAGGGATTACTTTTATATATGTTGACCTCATTAACTGAAACTTTGGATGCATTTAATATGAACATCCATCACTGTAACACTAAAAGCATAATAGATCCCCTTTAAATCTGGAAACAGTGAGTTCTAAATGTAACAAAATCCACCTACAAGCACCTCCAAAGCTCACTGATTTACAGTTTTTTTTAATCCATACAAGAAAGTGAATACTCTTCTGAAACATTCCTTTTGACTGCTAATGTTGTGTGTAGTTGGGAGTAAGTACAATGCAACACAACATTAGACAAAATCAGGACTGTCATTTTTCACATTGAAAGCACGGCCCTGTATAATTTGCCAACTGTTCCAAATTATTGCAAACACTCAATTATGCATCTATGAGCAAAACTATTTTGTCAGAAATGAGCCGTTTCTCACTGCCAAGATAAGGACATGCAGATAATTTTTTTTTTTTTTACTGCAGCTGTAAAAATCACTTATTGTAAGTGAGCTACATGCATAATTGCAAAAACCTACTGCACAGCAAGACTCCCTCGAGATAAGACATTTTATCTGTTACTAAAAAAGACAAAACCCTGAAGGGAATTGGCGAAACACTGCGGAAGTGTGCCTTCCCTTTTATGCAGCCCAAAATTCATGTCCTAAGCTCTACAATGCCACTGACAATAAGGGATTACATACAATTCACACTTGTAAAAGAAGTTCTGGGAGGCTTAGGCCTTATGTAAGAGTGTGTTCCTGCAGAGAGAGAATTTAATGCTTTCTTACCCTTTAAGGCGACTATCTCATTTAAGGCACAGCGGTTGACTTCTTGGCTCCAGAGAGATTCAGGAAAAAGGTTACGTACCAGAGCGTCTGAAAACTCTCTGAGAACTGCGATCTCCTCTGCTCTGGAACCGAACAAGAGCTCTCTGAAACGGAAAGCAGAGAAACAGAGGTGATTAGTACAGTACTGGATTATAGATGTTTATCACCACGCATCTGTGGTGAATCGCTTGATCTAAATCTGAATCTGATGTACTTGTGTAACACCATTTAGCATAAAAACAACCATTACAATGTCACTGTAGATATGATCCTATAAAGTGAGGTAAATTATTCATAGGCGATAAAAAATATGGAGGTATTTATAGAGTTCGGACACTGAGTAACTGAGGCAGCGTGATTTGTTGGAGAGAGCAGGTGCAAAGTCTCACCTGTCAGACTGCTTCGCATTATGCAAGTGCTGGGTCAAAATACGAATGGAGCCCACGACCGCCTGGCAGACATCAAAGTCTCTGGCTCTCTCAATGATCCGGTCGATCACGGAGTCAAACTCCCTGCTGAGCACCTGGTGCAGAGGCTGGTGCTCGCGCGGCTCGGGGACGCAGTACCAAGGCAGCACCAGCTGGGCGTAGGCACACTCGAACACTGAGCAGAGCAGTCACAAAGGAAAAATTCACAGTAACACTAAACTCCCACACTTTCCTGCTGAACATCAAACTCAAGGACTGCAGAGACTTTAAAGCTTGTTTGGTAAAAATACAAGCTCTGGTTTTTGTTTTTCACTTTTCTCTTAGGTCCACAGCTCCTGTCCAAACCGTTCAATTGAAACCTCAGCACAAATATCCATGACAGGGTTTCTCTCTGAACTTGATGAAGACGGGTCCCTCTGGAGAGCATGTTTTATTTACAGCTACATAACGTTATTTATATATCATATAGAGAAAAGCTGAGGAAAACCAGCTGAAAGCGCTGATGTGGGGCTTTCACACAGTATCTCGTTTATGTCTGTACACCATAAGATTTTTTAACATGAATTATTCATTTTCTCAGTGATTTACAGGCACACATACTTTTAATGAAAAAGGCACAAAACGAGTCGGAATAAAATCTCTTTACTTGTAAACAGACATTATTATAAATTTATGTCCTGCAATTTTCAGCTGTATTTATGTGTATAAACAGTGGAGCTATATTTTGTACAACCTAAAACTGTTCTATCAGAACATTTTGAGCTATTGGGTCTAAAGATTTGTAGCTTTGTTTCTTATTTAGGGTTCCTGGCAGCTCTTTATTAAAAGAGTAACCACACCATTTTTCAACTAGGATCCTATTCTCCCATGTTTGTGTTTAAGTGACTAATGAGACAACAGTTTTTTAAAATGGTCCAGGATAGAGCTAGATCGCTGCAGACGACAGCAGCAAAACAGGCTGCAATTTAACATTCATGGGCAATATGTTCACTTAAACTGCTTGTTTTTGCCACTGACAGACTCTTGCTGTTAATCTAACTGACTGACAACACTGTGGAAAGGATCCTTACAGAGAAAGTCCTTTTCATTTAAGAGTTTCTGTTTAACCAGAAACACCCCTGAAATCTGTCGCCAAACTCACCAGACTCCATTTAAATAAACAGTAATTATATCATGATAAAACAGACTTCATTCAAAGTCAACTAAAACAAAAATTGATGAAAAAAAAAAAAAAAAACCTGATAAAAACTGTCTTTTGTCTGTCATCTTTACACTGTTCCAACGATCACCAACTCTGGTTTGGCTGAAATAAACCCTTAATTCACCCAATTAGAGCTAAAAATATGCTGAATTTATACACACCAAAATTACTGTTATCTTAAAGAGGGTCTGGTGAGTTTGCTGATCGTGATTTCAGGTCTGTTTTAAGTTAGACTGAAAGGATCTTAATCTTTCACAAAAACATCTATCTGACATTGTCAGGCACTGCAGCCTGTTTTCTCTGCTGCCGACTTTCTCTGAAGTCCTCTTACTCAATACTGGACCAGTTTAAAACTGCTCTTCCTGTTAGTCACTTACATGGAAGAATAGGGTCCAGGTTGAAAAAAACCTAAGTTACCCTTCAGGGCAGTTCACCCCAAAATCAAAAATACATATTTTTCCTCTTACCTGTAGTGCTTTTGTCGGTCTATATTGTTTTGGTGTGAGTTGCAGAGTGTTGGAGATATCGGCCATAGTTTTGTCTGCCTTCTATAGAACAGTGGTTCCCAATTGGTCCAGCCACTGGGTCCAGATTTCTCCTTAGTCATTAGTTCAGGGTCCACACAGTCAAATATATTCAGCATTATACTTTCGTTTGGCCATGTTGTCGAGCTAGTTTGCTGTCTCTAGTAAGTCGCTGTCCGGTAGTCACTCTCCCCACAGCAGTAAAGGGCACTTAAGAATAAAAGCTCTGTGCCAGAAATTCACTGTTCTTCAAAATGAAGGGTGTTTTTTACAAACTTGACACATTTGCGAGTCACTTGCTGTTCATTCAGAAAGGACCCGCGACCCGCCAGTTGGGAACCACTGCTCTAGAATATAATGGATCTAGATTGCGCTCGGCTTATGGAACAACACCAAAAAATTAAAAAAAAAAAAAAAACATTTGAAAAACTCAACTGCAATGTCTCTTCTCAGAAATAATGACCCAGTTACTCAAGATAATCCACAGACCTTGTTGTGAGCAGTTTCATGTAGGAACTATTTCCTCCTACTGAACTACACCTGCCAACCACATCACCATGCAGTGGGAAGCATGCATATCCACTCGAAAGACTATTGTTCCTACATGAAGCTGCTTACAACAAGGTCTGTGGATTAGCTAGAGTAACCAGGTCATGAGTTCTGGAAAAAGACATTGCTGTTGAGTTTTTGAAATAAAGTTTTTTGGCACTTTGAGCACCACAAGCCGAGTGCCATCTAGTTTTATTATATTGGAGGGAAGGCAAACATCTCTGCAGCTGATATCTCCAACACTCTGAAACTCACACCAAAACAATCTAGACTGATAAATAGCACTACAGGTAAGAAGAAAAATATTTGCTTTTGATTATGGGGTGAACTGTTTCGTTTTAAAGGTTATTCTTTTTTGGCTTTTGCCTTTATTGGACAGAACAGTTTCAGCATGAAAGAGGGAGAAAGAGGGGATGACATGCAGCAAAGGGCTGTGGGCTGGAATCGAGCCTGAGGCCGCTGCGGCAAGGACACTGCCTTTGCACATGAGACACCTACGCTACAGACTGAGCTGCTGGGCGCCCCAAATTGTCTCCTTAAATTGCCAAAATGAGAAGCCAGACTTGTAGCCAAGTTTGTGCTGAAAATAAACAATATCATGTATTTGGGGTAAATACAGTTTGAAAGGTGCAAAAACAAAAAGGAATGCATCGACGGCAAAAACGAACAGTAATCAACCTGGACTCCAGAGAGCTCCCAGCTCATGCATTTGAATAGGAGTGCTATATTTAGCTGTGAGAGAATTAGGCGCTTACCAGGCCAATTTATTGCAGAAAAGCCTTTTTTTACATCCTCAATTCTACAGGTTTACAATGGTTTTCAAGGTCTGACTTAAGCCTTGAGAAGTTTAATGTAAGTAATGTGTTTAAAGCCACGTATTCTCAAATAAACTGAGCTCAGAGGTCGGGCTTATAGACTAACACAAACCAATTTAATAAACCACAATAGCCAACACAAGTGATAATGTGGCATGAAAACGAGATACTGTATATTACTTCCTGTTTAACACACCACAGCCCTGCGTGACCTATCTATGGAGAGGGTGTTTTTCATCCCGTAAAGCCCCTCCTCACTTCATGTAACATGAGCCCCAGCTGCAGCTGTGTTTAAGCAAAACTGTCCTTTTCAACTGTGTCAAGTCAAAACAGACGTGAAATGTGCTGACAAAACACCCTGCAGTCAAAAGCAGAACCTTGATTTGCTTTTGCTTTTTTTTTTACATGCACTCACATCTACATGCAAACTGTGTCTGACCTGTGAAGACAAAATATGCCAACGTCACTTAAAAGCACATATCCTACATGCCTCACCTTGCTGCAGAGACGTCTTCACATGCGGAGACTGAGACTCCAGTGGTTCAGCTTGCTGGCTGCTTCCTGCATCTGTCAGGTCACCAAATAACTCTCCTTCAACAGTTTCCTGGAAGACAAAAAAATACATGCCAGCTACCAGAAGGTGATAAAATAAAGAGCATAGTAAAAGACTGTAACATCAGGAGCTGAATTCAAGGTGACAGTGAGCGATGTGATGGGTGAAAACAAGTTCTCTGGGCCTCAGTGCAAAAAATGCACCTCAGGCTATGAGTGCTAATACTTCAATATTTGACTCATTCACTGACACTCAGGTATCTGTGAACCCTGGCCTCTCAACACAGCAAAGTTAGATTTCTGACCTAGATTTCTAAAGGGTTCACATTAACAAATATTAACACACTTAACTGACTCATTAAACACTAAAAGGCTGTTTAAATTGATATATAATCTAATAAAGCATCTCAAGCTCACATGTTTAATATCTAACTCATTAAGACATGACTCAGTTGATCATGCAACAGTGCTCGTGAAGGCAATTACCTCCTGCAATAAAAGACAAAGCACAAACTGTGTTTAAATACCTGGAGTGAACTCTCCTTGGTCTCCTCATCAGTCTGGGTGCTGGTCTCCCGTCCGCTGCTCACGAATATGAGTGGAGTGGTGAAACAAAAGAGACAACACAACACGTACTGTGTCACTGTGCGGCCGCAGTCTGAAAAATACCACACCAAGCCGAGGGTTATGGCGATGGAGACGCGCCATAGATACATCTTCTTCCTTTACAAGCCGCTCCTCTCGCGCACTTTGGGCCGGTGTGTGTTGCTCACAGCCGGAGCTGGTCCGCTCACACACATCTTTAGCACCGACAACAAGTCGGTTTGCTGTTTCCTCGAAACCAAAAGTCAAACTGAGGGAGAAAAGGCGAACTTTATGAAGCTGGTTAAAGCGGAGATGTGATTGGCTGCGGAAAGTCCCCGCGTGCCTGTTGTTGATTGTAACAGGATGCCATCTACAGGTCACAGCTAGCTTTACCTGACAGGAGGAAGCAATGCTGGTCCCGTTTAACGCTACAATGAGCAGTGTTACAGGAAGTATTCACATCCTTTACTTTAATAAAAGTACCAATGACGTAAGGTCTCGTCACATGATCAGAAACTTGACACTGGATGACATCAATATACATATTACCCAGCAATCATCACTGCATATCTGTATGTGACAAAAAATACCCAAATTAAAAAATTAAAAAAAATCAGAAATTAAGAAATTAGAAATTTAATTTAACAATTTTAAAAGCTGATTTATAATAAAATAGTTAATTTATAGTTATGGAATATTTGATCTACAGAATATGTGATTTATAATTATAGGGTAAACATATAATTTTGTTATAGATACTATGGACTATTTTACAAAAGATTAAAAAAAAAAACATGACAGAGATGGGTGTGCCTTTTTCAAAGGCATATGGCACTGTTTTTAATTTAATGGGAGTTCATCTTTGAAAACAGGCATATTTTAAAGGTCCAGTCACTCATAAGGGCCCACTCTCCACCCAATACATTGTGCTGGGTGGAGAGAGTTTACCACACTATACCACACTGTAAAAATACTCAGTTACAAGTAAAAGTTCTGCATTGAAAATCTTACAAATGTAAAAGTAAGTAAGGATAATCAGGTACATGTACTTATAGTATTAAAAGCATCACCCAATCCAGAAAAATCTAAAAATGAATAAATAAAATAAATAAATAAATAAAAAAAACACCCAAAAACTTGAAATTACTTTCTAATTATTCATTTGAAAACGACTTAAATGCTTATCAAAATAGTTGCCAATTATTTTTCTGCCAAATGGCTTATTCATTAGTCAACAGTTTTTTTCAGCTGGGGTAGTTGGGTACTGAGTAAAACATCATATTTAACACACCTTTCTTATGCTTTTTATGCAAAAATCTTAATTCATGTAGTAACTAGTGACTAAAGCTTTCAGATAAATGTAGTAAAGTACACTAAAGTACACTATTTTCTCTCTGGAATGTGGTGGAGTAGAGGTATAAAGTGGCATGAAAAGAACAAATTTGTACTTAAAGGGAGAGTTTGGATTTTTTGTGCTATGGGGTACTTATCCATAGTCAGTGTATTACCTGCAGTAGATATCCGCTCGCATGCCCCAGTTTGGAGAAGCAGGCTGGAGACTGACACAGAAGCTAAGCAATGTACTGCTCTGGATGGGGCTCAGCAACAAATCATATTTTAGCCACCAAAAAAAAGTCCCAACTAATAAAATCAATATCACATGAAGTGTCTTTTATATTGAGAGCACTTTACTTTTCCGTCAGACAGCCCGTTCTCAGTTCCTCATCTATGCTGTCATCACCAGACTCCATTTAATTTTAGCTCGCTCACCACTGGAGCTGCTGTTGTGCTGCTGCTTTGATCATTTAGTTAATTTGTGATATTGTGTGACTTTGGTGAATCTGAACTAAATCCTTTTAAACATCAAGGTCCTCAATAACACAAACAAACTAACTGATCAAGGCAGAGGTAGACCAGCAGCTCCTGTGCTCAGTAATGTTAAATCACTATTTTTCTCAGTGGGGTCTGGCTTTGGCTTCATTTTCCCATTGGAAATCCATGTTTGACAGCAAGGTACAGCAGTGAAAGTACTCTCAGTTTAGTGTAAACTTAAACTGATATTAATTTTTTAGGCAGAACTTTTTCCATCCATCCATTTTCTAACCGCTGATCCTCTTGAGGGTTGCGGGGGGGCTGGAGCCTATCCCAGCTGACATTGGGCGATAGGCAGGGTACACCCTGGACAGGTCACCAGACTACCACAGGGCTGACACATAGAGACAGACAACCATTCACACTCACATTCACACCTACGGGCGATTTAGAGTCACCAGTTAACCTGCATGTCTTTGGACTGTGGGAGGAAGCCGGAGTACCCGGAGAAAACCCACGCTGACACAGGGAGAACATGCAAGAGCTTTTTCCAGGTGGTTAAAATATGTTTTGTCCACAGCAGTAGAATGCATAACCCTAATGTCATACTCCAGCCTGTTTCTCCAAACTGGGGGCGTGCCGACCACCTTCTACTTTTTGTAATATACTGTCTTTGCATAAGTACCGCATACAACTGAAATCAGGACTGTAGCTTGTGGTGAGGTATTTTTAGAGTGCAGGTATTTCTACGTTTACTGTAAGGTAAAGGATACTTCTTTCACCACTACGATCTATCTTTTTTTTTTTTTTTTTTTTTTGATTACTGGTATGGAAGAAATACTGAGATTCTGACCTATACTTAAACATACTTTAATATGTACTGTACTTAAATAAAATTACCAATACAACAATATAAAAATACTGCATTGTGTAGTAATTAAGTAAAAATACAGAAAATGCTCTTAAAGTAGCCTTTCAAAAATAAAACTACTGGTACTTTAGCTAGTAACATGGCCCCTGTGACTTATATTATGTGACGTGACGTGATGTGATGTGATACATAAGTCGAAACTGAAACCAGGGATCAAACTCCAGATTTTTATTGTTAGATTCAGTCATAGCCATCAGACATTATCCACTAGACTGATGATTAAGATTAGTTAATAAAAAACAAAAAGAAACAAATACCTAAGATATAGTGTATTATATTAAATCAGCTTTAATGACAAAAAAAGCGAAAAGTATAAAGTAGCTACATTAGAGCAAAAATGAAGTTCCAGCTGAGCGTTACTGAAGATATGAAGCTATTAAATCTTATCAGCACTGTCACATGCTCTGCATTAATTTTGGATTATTATTATTATTGCATATACTCTTTATATTTTATGCTGTGAGCTTCTGCACATTTCATCCTCTGTTTTAAACACTGTACAGCTTCATTTTAAAAACAGATTTATATTTTGCATATTTTTATTGCTTCTACTACTTTTATCTATGAGTTTTGTAATACTTCTTCTCTATTCTCTTCCCATATACTGTTATGCACCAGATCACCAGGGCAAATCCCTTGTACGTTAACACCTACTTAGCAACAAACCTGATTATGATTTAAGGCGGAAATAGAGAGTTTAATACCACAAGGTGGCGCTGACACCGCTCTTTAACTACCGTAGATACAGAGCGGAACTGAAGAGTAAACAGATTTAGATTTTTAGAAGATGTACGATGATAGGGAATAATCCAGTGAAAACACAGGAAGATAGGAAAGACACTGTTGAGTGTAAATTTAACATCATATAGCTCAGTAAAGGCTGACTGCAGTCATCTGTCAGATAATATATTTGTAAAGGAGGAAATTATTAATACACATATTGACAGCAGCCTAAATAAACTTCAGAAATAGCTAAACAATTTGCCTGATACAATATAAGTGCTTGAGGTCAAACCTTTCATATTAAAGACAGACCTTTAGAGGTATCAGATGATCCACACACCTCAAAATCTTCAATATAACCATCATGCAGAATGGCTGGTTTATAAGTAAAGATATGTTACAGTCAGACTATGCTGTCACCTCAGGGCTTAATGTTACTGGCTGACATACAGACATCCTACTGTCTTTGAACTGCACAGATAAATAATCTAAGTGTGTGTGTGGGGGTTTTTTTCTTCTCATGAGTGGAAATCACAGATGTCATGCCCTGGTGGATTTGTGACGTCATTCGTCTAACAGCTGAAATTATGTAACAGTGCTGCCTGACAGGAGGCTTTTAATGTGAAGGGCTGAAGCTCCAGTGATCCGTAGACCTCCATGTGGACACACACACACACACACACACACACACACACACACACACACACACACACACACACACACTATAAAGCCCATTTGCTGGATTGTAACTCAGAACATTTAGCCTACTCAGGTTCTTAAGTACAACGTTTGAGTCAGTCCTAATTGTGCTTTACATGAGTATCACTTTACTACAGTTCAGAGGGAACTATTGTACTTTTCTCTTCACTACATTATTTTGACAGTTACTTATGCACATACTGAATAGCCATATTAAGATTTCACACAGAAAAAACATGATGAGCTCATAAAATATGTTAATTATATATCATCTAGTTATATATAATTGCATATAATGCAATGTAATATTTTCAAAACAGGACTTTTACTTGTACCAGAGTACTTTTTATAGTGTGGTGCTGTTTTTACTTCCAGCGGTGGAAAGTATATTTACTCAAGGACTATGCTTAAGTACAATTTCAAGGTATTTGTACTCAAGTATTGCCATTTTTCTGTTACTCTATACCGCTACATTGTTTTTTGTATTGTATTTTGTATTGTGCAGTGTGTACATACTGCACCTATTATGTAAGGCACATGGCTTTACTGTAGTCTGCATTGCACCTTGAATTTCATTTTTATTTATTGCATCTACTTGTTATGTGTAGGACTACAGATGGAAATTAGCGTTATGCTATATCTGGTGCAACCATGTTTTCATTTCTTGAAATTGATTAATGTCATTGCACACTGTCCTCCTATAAATTGAATAAACTAAACTAAACTCAACATTTCAGAGGGGAAATAATAAACTTTCTTACACCCTTTATTTGACTGCTTTAGTTACCAGTTTCCAGATTAAGGTTAAGAGTTTCTAACATTATACATAACCTATATATAGTAGTTAAAATTAGCTGCGCCTCCACCTGCCACAACATTAACAGCGGTGGTATAGTAATAGTAATCTGATTATGTATGACACCACAGCATTTTAAAAACCATTATACTGTCCAATGAGTAGCTACCTTTATTTTTAATAATATTAAGCAGCCGACTTTTTGTTGCTGATACATTTGTCCTTTTTGTGAGGCAAATTTTGCATTGACTGGATGTTGGACTTTCACTTGTGATAGAATAACTTTACATAATGATATTGTTACTTTCACCATAAAGTAAATATCTGAGTAAAAGATCTGAATACTTCCTCCACCATCAGGCCACAGCAACTCAACCTCAAACACAGAGGAGTAACAGCAGCTGTCTCTATTTGCAATATCAGGACATTTAATTTTGGGGAAACACTTGCAGCAGTGTGACTGAAATGTTTAGTAAAATTAATTTGAATGTTTTTCATCATGTTGATTTGAAAATAAAACTCTCCTTGACCTTTTCATTGAGAAATGCAGACTCATTTCACAGAGAGTCACAATCTGCTGGAAGATCTTACAGAGGCTCAAAACATTACATAAATAGCACATGATCTAAGAAGCTGTTGCTGCTAAATACTGAGAAAAATTAATGAATTCAAGCACACATTTGGGATCGTTGCAGCCTACTGGCAACATAAAAGCACACTGAAAATGTGCAGAGACACTTGTGTGACTTGTTACCCCGACGTGACCTCTTGGAGGCGCAGCGTGTCTACAGCTACACAGACAGACAGTGTGTAAAGGGCCGTGATCCCTGTTGCTTGTGATTCACTAATCCTCATTAAAGTTGTAATGGAGCAGCTGAATGGGGGATTAACTATGTGCTACCTGCTGAGAGGGACTTCTGGAGATGAAGTGGTCAAAACTGTATTAAATCTGAAAACCCTTAGTGGTTACGTCCAAGACTTTCTGAATCACTGAAAGGAGATTAGACTACACCCAGCTGAGTAAATCATGTAATCTGATAGTGTTGCTAAAATGAGGCTATGTCCTCCATTCAGGATCAGTCTGGGTTAAGCATCCAAGACACAGTGAGTGTGTCTACATACTACTTACAAACTTGTGTGCTCTTTAAGTCCACAGGATGATCACATTCATCACAACATATAATCACTGGCTGATTTTTCTGATAGTTTATTACTTTAATTAAAAAAGAAACACACTAAATTAAATGAGAAGCACATGCATTTGTATTGCCAGTAATACCCTAATGTTTTAGCTCCATGGATAATCATTTTGGACATTTAATTTGATCCATTCATGAAGATAACGTGGGAAAAAATACAAGACAAAGACATCTCCAGTGACAGGATTAAACTTTTAATGAACTGTGAGAGTAAATAATGCCTCAAAAGTTGGACTAATATTCAAACTTATTCCCATAGACTCCAATTATGTGCTGAAACTCTCAATAAGCAATTACAGCTGCAGTGACTGAACACTCACTGAGGATTTCTGTGGTGTTAAAAGTCAGCAGAGAACTTTACTGCACTGTCTTTTTCTCCAAGTTGTAGCTAATAAGAATGTCAGACCACGTATGTCAAATGGCCTCATAATTGAAACAGTGTCTTCATTATTTTTATCCTGAAATGGATAGATAATGTTCCCCGGGGGGCAGCAACTCTTTAATTGGTCAATGGAAATGGCTGAAGACTGATCAAAGCTGCCAAGTGGCCCTGCGACCTGATAGTCAGCACGCAGTTCATAATACAAAGTGACAGTTTATTACTGGAAAATCAGTCCAAATAGTTGAAATGTGCGCCACTGTAGACAGGCCCGCCCACTGAGATGGCTGGTCCCTCGAGTGAACTCTGGTTCTTGGAACCTCTATGCTGTCTAACAAACCAGCCAATGTATCCACCAGTTGATTGGAAGCATTATAATCAAGGATGCATCATCAATGGAGGGCACTGCACAATGCACAACAGAAGTAAACTGTGCCAAAACATTTTCACTCCAATCTCGTCACATATCAACGTTTGGTCATGGACCTTCCATGTCCGGATACGATGTGAAAGGTACCCTGGGTGAGTTGGTTGTTGATGTTCTGGGATGCCATGTCAAGTTCTGCCTGTTACCTGCATTGTCTTCTTTCAAGATACACATCCGATTTCACAGGAAATTTACCGTTTTCATACAGTCTCTTTCAAAATAAATGCACTACGTCAGTACACCAATGCAATTGATGTATTTTTTCCTCCAACAACTAAGCACATCGTTGGGTTTAGGAAAGAAGAACAGGGTTTGGCTTTAGAATCTTACGGTATGGGGACACCGGCCTCCCAGGTGAAGGTCGTATTTGTTGGACCCACTCCACTGCCCCGTCCTCCTGCCCTACTTGGACTTTTGCCGCCTTAACTTTTACTCTTGTCCTGCTGCGTTTCCCCCTGACGCCACTGAGCGCTGTTAAACTATAACTGCAACCAGCCACGTACCATGCTGACGTTAAAGGACGCCTTTTTTTCGTCAGTGTCTGATGCCACAAGTCACTGCCCAAGCCCCAGTTTTCGACGACTTCAGAGCAAGAACCGGTTCAGACAGTAGTAGCAAGATGTTGGGTCACATTGACCATCTGTGAGCTGATTACCTGCAACCTTTTTTTCTGTTATTACTTTTGCTTTTATCCAAAAACAAGCATGTGCCAACTATTAATGATAAGAAGGTGTACAAGATTGATGTCATTATGGTTCACACATCAGGTCAAGGAAAACCTGTTATTTTCTGGTTCCAGCTAGGAACCAACTTTACGGGTTCTGGACCATATTTGAGGGGGATTAAACTGCTCCGAACAGTTTAAAATTAGGTGCGCAAACCTGAACAGACCCATTTTATGTTGGTGGAAAAGGGGTACGAAGTAACTCTCCCTAAATGTGCTTTATTCATATCAATGCATGTGCATGCTCTCTGTCTCTCCTAGTCTAGATCAGTGCATTTCTAAGGCCATGTGGCTGCCCCCCCTTTACTTTTTTTGCAATGGTAGCACACAAAAAAAAGACTCATACCATTCTGTAAGAAGACACTTCAGATGTCAGATGGAAAAAATGCTTTGTGTGGTTAGATGTTGAAGATTCTCAGTCATCAAGGTCATGGTAATCTTAAGTGCTGTATTGCAGGCAACTGAGAGGCCTCTTTAGTTCTGACCTGATGAAGCCTCTTGGATGAGAGCTTAAATGTCTACAAGAAACTCATGAAAGTGCAGCTGCCTATGATATAGCACTTAAGATGTGTGGCAAATTGTTTTGATATAACTCCCATATGTGGCCAGGAAGCACCTAGACAAAGATTACAATCTGTAATCACAGAATGCACAGTGCACACCCTGGAGATGCCAAGAAGTACACCATGTCCCGTCCTATGTAGGCTACAATCACGTGCTTCTCTACAGCTGGAAAGATCACGTATCAGGAGGAATTCAATTTATGGCATCCCTTAAAATACACATCAACCCCAGCCTCAGACCCAACTACATGCCCTTTGCTTCTTCGCTGTAATAAATAGCTACAATTTTTACACACTTAAATGGACAAGAGAGCTATAGATCAATTGGTTGTGATAGTAAATAACTGGTGCAGGTATGTCATACTGGTAGATGGTCAAACAGCTCAAGGTTAAAGTCCTCAGTCACACCAATTGGAGTCTTGGCAGGAGATGAAAGTATATTTAGAAGGTTGGATTAATCCATGTCGCGGCAGGTAATCCTGGTTGCTTTTCTGCAGGAGGTCGCTTGTGCAAATGTTCTGAGGAACTATCAATATTTACCATTTCTAATTTAACAACACAAACATTCACCGCTTTGCATTTCCTGTCGAGACGTTTGTTAGTGCGGTAGCTGACAGGAAACAAACATTCCCCAAAGCCGCCCCCTCAAGCAACAGAAAAGCAGCGATAAGGTCTATGTGAGAGATACACTGATAAAGCTTGTAGCTTCCTGGGTATCACTTTTCTGCAAGTATGCCTTGGTTGGAATATGATCAGCTTGTCAATTTCCTCAGCTGATTTTGGCATGCCCTCAACTACAACCTGGGAGACCTCCGCAGCTCTTACATTTCACACAGGACGCTGCCAAATGGCTTCCTGAAGCACGACTGAGGGCGGGAGCTGCCAGGACATTCGGTCACTGTCTATAATCATAACCCTCATACATGGCATTACGTTACAGAAGCAGGCAGGAAATTCAATCAGTAGGTTGTGTTTATTTCTCTGTTGTTTTTTTTCAGCAAGGTTCCTGTGTTCAGGGAATGACATTCTGGTGAGAGGCGAAACAACAAAAGAAAAAAAAAAGAGCATGGGCCAAGGTAAGAGTGCATTCCCCCTGTACAACTAGTAGAAAATACTAGTTGGTCCCTATAAATATAGCGTGGCATTTAAGTCCCTTCAAATGTACAAGATATGTTACAGTTAAACTTCACAACATGAACAGTGGACATACAAAAACAACTTAGATGACTTTCTTGAGCTCATCGTACAAGACGAGCACGAAGGCGCCACCCATGCCTCTGAGCACGTTAGACCAGGCTCCCTTGAAGAAGGCCTTGCCGCCCTCATCGCGTAAAATCTTCCTCCAGCAGTCAATGGTGCCAGAGTACATGATGTCAGCTGAGAGGGGGAAACAGAATTAAAACACGTTACACCTTTATTCTTGCAACACAGTTGCAGAAACAGAAAGTTAGAGTGTTGATATGTTGTGGTTATTACCTCCTTTGCGTCCAGACTGCATCATCATACGACGACGGACAGTGTCGAAGGGGTAGGACACAAGACCAGCGACCGCAGTCACAGACTGAGCGATCATCCAGCTGACAAAAATGTGTGTGTTCTTGGGGTCTGGGAGCATGCCTGTAGGAAAAACGTCAATCAGAAGGGTTAACTAAAGTTTCAAAGGATCCACTGAGACAAACACATCAAGCCTGATCATGACAACTCACCCTTCGCTGTGTCGTAGACGCCAAAGTAAGCAGCTCTGTAGATGATGATGCCCTGCACGGACACGCTGAAGCCCTGGTACAGACCCCTGATGCCATCAGACTTGGTAATCTTCACCAAGCAGTCTCCCAGACCTTTGAACTCACGCTCCATCCCAGCTTTGCCGACGTCAGCAGCCAGACGTGTTCTGGCGAAGTCGAGGGGGTACACAAAACAGAGCGACGTGGCTCCGGCGGCGCCACCGGATGCTAGGTTACCCGCAAAGTATCTCCAGAACTGTGTGCGCTTGTCCACGCCGTCAAGGAAAATCTTCTTGTACTTGTCCTTGAAAGCAAAGTTGAGGGCCTGAGTGGGGAAGTATCGGATGACGTTGGCCAGATTGCCTCTCCAGAACGAGAGGAAGCCCTGCTCTTTGGGGATACGGACGACACAGTCGACGATGCCCTTGTACTGCTTGTCGGCTGTAATCTGCTTGCTGGCATGTTGTACCTGTAATTAAAGCAGAGATACGGCTGTGCTTTAGAGATTATTTTTATTCCTTGGTTTATAATAAAGAAAGACAGCTGCCTTACTGCTTTATTTTATCATCATTTTACATTTCAAACTGGTCTCTGTGTGGTTATTGTGTTGTTTTATGTTATGACTTTTAAATAAATTGGGTTTTAAATAAATTGGGTTTAAACTGGATTATAAAATCAAGAAGACAGGATAAGCAGATCAAGTTTGACATAACCTATTTAATAAGCATCTACCTTCAACCTGTTAACCCTCTACCTCGTCTAATCATTACTCCCATGACACATTTGCATCCATGTGCCAGAGTACAACTCTGATGGCCTCCATTCAACAATTCACAGCCCCTCCTCCTCCTCCTCTTCATGCTGCTGCTGCTGAGCCCAGGCCCAATGCAGCAGTGGAGTGACATGGCGCAAACCTTCCTGTGACCTTGGCTGCTTGCTGTCAAGCCAAACCACAGACCTGTCCTGGATCATGAGCACGGTTTGAGCACGTAGTCACAGTGGATGGTCACGTCTGGCTTTTATAACAGGCTGTGTTTATGCTTGGTGAGACTGCAGCTTGCTGCCCGGTGCATTACGTAACAGGTCTGATGCGCCTCGCTTGTGCTGTGCCTGCAGCAATCTCTGACAGAGCTGCTCCGGTTCACCATGTTTAGACTCCTCAGCTTGTGCTCTCAACAATGCAGCATCTATACATGATGTACTTTATAACAATGAACCATTACATCTGGTTAAACACGCCCCCCATCCCTAAGAAATGGCTGCAACACACTGCTGCACATCACGAGTTCCGCGCTGCAGACGCCAGCAGCATCTGATCAAAGTGTCAGGAGGCATAAAGCTGTGATCGCTCACCTGCAGGAGAAGCTTGACTCTCTCGATGGGGGCTACAGCTGTTTTGGAGATGGCAGCGGCGATACCACCAGCCAAGAAGTCCTTGGCGAAGGAAATAGCTGTCTCACTCATCTTCGGATGTTGTCAGACACCGTCCCGCTGCTTCTGTCTGTGGGGTTTGCCGGTGAAGTTGAAATGGCCGACTCCTATCTGGAAGAGAGGGGATTTAAGAAGACTGAACGCGAGAGAAACCGTGAACTTCGACTCTCGCCTCTGATTGGCTGTCCACTGTAGACGTGGGCGGGGTTAATGATGTCCTCTGATTCAGATTTGGTACATTCTCTCATCACTCAAATGAGTCCTGAACAAGACCTAAAAGTTTGTCTTATCTGACATGAAGTTGATCATATATTCTGATTACATCACAACAAACCGGAAGTGTTGAGTTGTTACATGAAGTTTTAGGATCAGATTTGGCTGAGTGACGTGTCACATGTCAGCTTGAGGCAGCTGAGGCCTGAATTCTGGGTAAAGGTCATCCCATCTGTTAATGTCCTTTGACTGTCACTCAGTTTCCCACACTATGGAGGAGGACATGATTGAATCAGCTGACTGATTCCATGCAAACCATGTGTCAGCAGACTGATCCAGACACATTAAAGGTCCAGTGTACAGGATTTAGGAGTATATTAATATTCATAACTATGTTTTCATTAGTGTATGATCACCTGAAAATAAGAACTGTTGTGGTCTCATTACCTCAGAATGAGCTGTTTGTAAAGTTACAAGATTTTGGTATAATTTATGTGACACACTCACTAAAATTATGGACACATCAAATCCTTTTCCCCTAGGACATGTTACAAATTTGAAACTACATTAAAGCTCCAGTATATTTATCGATATAGCTCTTGCTGTTTCCAGGATGTGCATTGCATTAACTTTGACCTCTGATGTCAAAGTGGACATCAGAGATGATACTTTTATACCTCTAGAGAAGGTCACCTTTGTCCTGGCATTGAACATATTGAAACATTACCTTTATCAGCTGTGGACTCAGTGTAATCTCTGAGCTGCCTCCATTGAAAGCTAATAGTAACATCCAAGTACAATGGTTGAGATATATTGTATTGATAATATTGACTTTTTTGTGAGGGAATAGGTTGTGATGTTCAAGCTAAATTGAAAAACTTAAAAAAAAAAAAAATTTAAAAAAAAAGAAGAATGAGCTGTTTATATCTACATAGGGACCGGCTCCTCTTCCACAGAGTTCGCCATGTTGTTCTACGGTACAGAATGGACAAACCAAACCCCGGCTTTAGATAAGGCCATTGACATTTTGACATTGGCCACCATAGTTCTCCTACACCAGGGACACTCAACTTGCTTTACCTGGTGGGCACTTTTGCAAAATGACAGGGGGTCGAGGGTCAGTTGCAGCGACCCGCGTAGGTCAGGTGTGTGCAGGGGGATTAGTCAGGGATTAGTCCGGACCTCTGTAAGGGTGTCTGGGGGAATCCTCCTCTGGCTCTTCTTTTTTTTTGTGATGAATAAGCTCTGTTTTGATGCTTTTAATGCACTCTGGTACTTTACTTACATTGAAAGTACAGGAAGAATTCCCAGTGTGAATCAGTTTATGTTCTTTGTGAATTAAAAGGTGGTTTAGGGGGCCACCTGGCACCCTATCGCTGGCCAGATTTGGCCCACGGACTGTAAGTTGATTATAACTATCCACTGTGTAGATGCCACTTAATCCTTCACACTGGACCTTTTACTTAAATACCAAGTCAGTCCAGTTTATCTTATTAGAACTGTTTCCTGTTATCAAAAATGATCAGTAAACAGAAGATTTTCTTTGGAAATTAGTTACACTAGCAGCCATCAAATTGGACTTTTACTATAGTAGAAAGTTGGCCTCAGTATTGAAGTTGGTTCAGCTAGATTGTAAATACATATAATCTGTGTAATAAGACTATAAAAGGAATAATACCATGTGCTGGCATGTATTGAAAATGTTAATCACTGTTCATTATAAATGCATTGTACAATAATTTGTGCAATAAGTCAACTGCTGCAATAATCTGTTCAACTATTACTCTAATTTATTCTTAAACTATTTTTGCATTTATATTTAACATATGAAATACATACTTGTACATTTTTTTCCCTTTTTATATTTTGACAAATGTCTTATTTTCTGTTTCCTATAATTCCCTATGTGTATGTATGAGAGTAACTGTAAAGTATATCCGATACATTTGACCATATCAAAAGTACCAAAGCTATAAAAACAACACATACAAAAGCGGCATACTAAAAGCAATATCAACATGAAGAATGTGTGGGCCTAAAAGGTAGGGAAAACATCTAAGAATAGTAATGATATTGTTAATTGCTGTTAACATTATTACAGATTTTTTGGTATGTGCTCAGTGACTTTTTCTGTATCAGGACTGTGTGCAGGTTATTATTAAAACATTTTTTAAATCCCTTTGTGTGCCGAGGACTTTTTTATTGTATTGTTTATTTAATACTAGTGTTGTATCCAAGTTTAACATTCTGGTATCCTGACAATATTGCTGTGCAACTTAAAAAAACATACAAAAGAACATTCTTGTATTGATAATGTGTCAGTGAAATTTTATTCCCGGAGCACATTCCTTCTTTTACAATCCATGTTAGCACATATACACAATTGATCATTAGCTTTTCCAACTCCTGAAGCATCAAATTTTTACATTCATTGTGCATTAAAAATATAATATATCACACAAAAGAGCATTTGCAACCTATTTGAAAAAACTACAGTATGGCACTATTTGATGTCAATAACTGAAATAAGCCTGGAAATAAATAGTTAATGATAAAGGCACATTGTATTGGTTAAAAACATTCAAGTAAAGACACAAAGAGTAGAGGAACAATTCATAAACAAATAATACTGTCAGATAAAATAACAATAGGCGTTTTAGGACCAAAGAGTTCTGCAGACTCCCTCAGAGGGACTGACCATTTGTGAGAATTTCATACCTTCAAGGGATTTTTTCTGTTTGCACTCACATCGCCAATAGGAACGCTGCAGTGACGTATTGTAAGGTGGCCAGCGTATGGTATAGTACAGGCCCCCAGGATGTGCACCAGGCTTTGAAGCCAATTTTTGTAGTTGCCAAACAGTGTAATTACACCATCACATGATGCCCTGTGGCACGAAAATACTTTTTTCTGACTTATATGGCGAAAGAGACATCTGGAAATGAGTGGATACATTTTTTTAGCATCACAGCCCTGAGAAACTTTTCATTCCACTGTCAGAATTGTATTCATTTGTTCTGGTGACATTTTAAAAGTCTAGAAGAACAGCATGATTTAATCATTTTATTTCCATTCAAGTTAGAAGAACACTAAACAGGAAGCAGCCTGAAGTTTCTTGCACGCCTGCTCTGTGGGCAGTTGCACTTTTTTTGGCTTCATGTGCCACTGTGTGACTTTCATAGGAATGAACAAGGCCCCACCTCCAACGCTGAATCCAGCTCTCTCTATACATTCATGGTATAGCAGTGTCACTTTCACTTGGCAAGTCAAAGTCGCATTGCATTTCCACCATCACATATAAGCTCTGTAAAGCCTGAACTTCGCTGTTGGTCCATTTGTCCGTGTTTTGTTCAGTTTTTTCAGTCACGAATTGTTGTTTGTGTTTTTTGTTTTTTTACACGGCTAACGTTTTTTAAAACAGCGGTTGCCTGTACCGCGTGGCACTTACACTTACATCACAAATGGTTCATCTTGTGCTGGGTACCTACTCTGTAATAGGAACTAAAAAAAAAAGTCCCTCAAAACAGCATTCTATGAACTATGATTGTTCTTACTTCTTATGGTGCAGACACAAGAAAAGCCCCCTTTTCACTGCCTCTCTAAAGGCAGGAATTTCACACCATTATGCCGCCTCGCCGTTCTGTATGAAGGGTACAATCACTGAATGAGAGTTGTCTTGCCTTTAAGCAGTCATTGGCGGTATTAACAGCACTGAAACTGTGTCCAACGGGACAGACGGCAGGACGGGATCATGGGCAGCACTGGTGTGATGTTTTGATGACATGTTATGTTTGCGATTCACCACAGGAGATTTAAAAAGTAGCTGTTAGCAGTTAGCAACTAACTCAAAGAAGAAGAACATCTACCATAAAGGTCCACAAATTGGGAGCACAATGAGATTCGGGAGCTCCTTATCCTTGGAGCAGAGGACGAGATCAGCTGCCATGTAACAGACTGGTAAATGATTATTATTGCCATGTTATCCCATTGTTATTGTTTATAAAGCACTGTCGACGTGAATGTTATATCGCACTAGAGACATGTCACGGCCATCATGCCTTTTCTGATTCTGCAATATTGGCATGCTGTCGGAAATCACACACTGGAGCAGCATGATGCTGCCATGGTTTGGTTCTGTGTAAAAATGCCAAGGCTGCATGAAGAAGGGACCTCGTAGGGGTCCAAAAATGCCTAATGTTTCTGAAAGAGAGGTAGACTGTTGCTGCTGACAGGACATAATGTATATGCAAGTTAACACAGTCTCTGAGGACATGAAACCTGAAATGATATGTGATTATTACAGACACATGATTCTGAAGTATTTTGTTTTGCTGGTCAAGTGAGGTCAGCAGTCAGGGTTTTTCAAAAGACTTCTTCTTCTTCTTCTTCTCATGTGAAGTTTCACCAGCGGTTTCCAAAAGACGACCCCCCTGACCCAAAGTTCCTGTTTTTCAAGTAGCGCTTGAGCTCCTCCAGCTCGGATGGCCCAAGGCTCTGGTCGACCCCCGGTGTAAGCTTGTAGCTCAGGGGTGAGACGATGTACCCGTTTCGGTAAAGGCAGACCTGCTTACACATCTCGAAGCAGGTGAAGAGAAGGCCAAAGTAGGGAACAATCTGTGAGGGAATGACGAGAGGTTTGATATAGATCAGTGGTCTTTCATAGTGACGTCAACACTTCATGTGATTAAACTGACCACAGATAGACACAGAGACAGTTGTGATCTGGTTTTGGTATTACCTTAAGTATGCTCAAAGGGATACTTTGGATTTTTTTTAACTGGGGTTGCATGAGGTATTTATCCATAGTCAGTGTATTAACTACAGTAGATGTCGGTCAGTAAACCCCCACTTTGGAGAAGCTAATCAATGTACTGCTGTGGATGGGGCAGCACCCTATATTAAGAATATTTTCACAGCTTTGCCTTACTGTTGGACAGCCCTTTCCAACCAGAACTGAAACAATTATCTATGCTCTCTTCAAAGCCACCAGATGTGTGACTTTGGTGTTTTAAAGGTTTATTTTGGGTTCACAAAGGTCACACAGTAACACAAACAAACTAACAGATCGAGGCAGCAGTAGACCTTCAGCTCCCATGTTCTGCAAGGTAAAAGTAAAGTTTTTTTAAGGAGTCTGGTAGCTTTGAAAAGAGCAATAACGGCTTTGGTTCCCTGTCAGAAGGGGCTGTCTGATGGCAGTATAAAACATTAAAATATTCTAAATACAGCATACACATAAACTGATATGTTTGTTTTAGGCAGGCCTTGATTTGGGGTGACTAAAATACGTTTTGCCAACACCCCATCCACAGTAGTACATCACTTAGCTTCCATGTTGGTATTCCTGCCTGCTTCTACAAACTAGGGGCGACCCGACTGCCATCTACTGTAGGTAATACACTGACTATGGATACGTCCCTCATAAAACCCCACTTTAAAAAATCCAAACTATCCCTTTCATGTGTCTACACTTATCTTCATCCAGGTTGACATTCTGGTAAAGTAAGGTGCTCATAATAAGACCATACATTTGTAAAACAACTTCCAACTATCGTGACATTTGCAGCTGAAATAGGAGAGTGGAGCATGCTGTTCCAGAGACAGACTTCGCTCACCTTGCTCGTGATATTAATACTATGAATTGCACACTGAACATTGCTTTCCATGCCCCCACTCCCCACCCTCACTCTCCCTTTTGCGTAGGCCACGAGACTCAACTCTCTCAGCGTCATAAAGTCACTCATGTTACTGAGCACGTGCAGTTACTTCAGGTCCAAACAAAGACAGACAAGTCAAGGCAACGAGGCAAAGTACACCAATTCTCTATCTATATGATTGATAGAAAAAGTACATTGTGGCTCAGATAGAAATAATAATAATAATATGTAAGTGAAACGGTACCTTTATTGTGTTGGCGGTGAATCCATTCCACAGTGAGAGGATGCCCTTGTTTTTTACAACCTGCATGAAACAGTCAACCATTCCACTGAAATGGACATCAACGCCACCAAAATGGGGAAGACGGGCACTCTGCGCCTGAGAGAGGAAAGAAAGTGAAAAATGAGCTGCAGTGAATCAGCAAAATGTCATTATGTGTCTATAAAGTAATAGCCAGAAAGGTCAAGCGAAGCATGACGAGACAGATAGAACTTGTCGCAATTTGGTGGAAGGTCTAATTAAGTTATATACATGTGTATCAGCAGTGGTGCAATGAAGGACAAGTGAGACTCCTGCTCTGTTTAGGATTTCTCTATGATTAAATCTGATACCTGTTACTCTGTGTGTATGTGTGTGTCTGTTTTGGAGGGCATCTGCTTATTTGATCAACCTCTCATTTCAACTTTTATAGCAATAAACCAGCACAAATAGGCTAAATATGAAAGATATTCAAAAAGCATAATAAGCAACACCGTTGCAAAATTAGAGGAACACTTCACTCGCAAAATGGCCATCTGTATGTCTATTACTCGCCCCGTGGTATCTTGAATTTGTGAAGAAAACTGTTTTACTTGCACGATTCCACTGTGAACGGAGAATCCAAAAAGGCAAAACGTCTTAATGAACTGAAGTCAGAGGGGCCCTGTTTAACAGCAGCAAAACTATATCAAAACATCTGCTTACAAACTCTCAGACAAAAATCGTGCAGCAAAATCCAATTTGAAACTTGCTAAAAAACTATGCCCAGGGCACACTACTTGTAGGTGGAAGTAAAATCCTGTTTTACTGGAAATGAACGTGAAGCAATGAACACACAACTGGATAAATGAGACTTGGATTATACTGCAAGAGTTGTGTGAGAGTTTGTAAAAGGCATAATTTTGCTGTTGTTAAATCTGCTCCCCGTTAACTTCAATTCATGAGGAATGTCCGCCTTTTTTGGATTCTCTGTTGACCTTGCCCGGGTCCTGACCTTTGAATCCGCTCACTCCACTAAGGTCGAGTTGGACTAACGACTTGAGAAGTGTCAGATATCAGGCAACATTTGATGTGGAGGCATGCAAGAAAAAAATCTTCTTCACGAATTCAACGTGGCACGTGTTGAGTAAGTGATGTGCAAATGGTCATTTTGAGGGTGAAGTATTCTTTTGAATGTACAGACAAAATAAGTATCTAATAGACACAATGTTGGTGAAGATTCTCAGTCATCCAGGTCATGGTAATCATACGTGCTATATCGTAGGCAACTGGACTTGTTTGAGTTTCACCTCTCATCCAAGAGGCTTCTACAGTTCTGAAGAAGAAGAAGTTTGAGAGGTGAAACGTCTTCAAGGAACTCAAGCAAGTCCAGTTGCCTACGATATAGCACTAATGAATAAACACAATGTTGTTCTTTTGAGGGCAAAATGAAAAAGTTAGCTGTTAAAATTCAGTCACACAGGAGATGAAAACTTTGAGGTAAACATGGTTAACAGTATACGTTAGTCGGAAGTTTTGTTGTTGTTTTTTCAATATTTTTTGGGGCATTTTTAAGCCTTTAATCGATAGGACAGACAAGTGTGAAGGGGGGGAGAGGGAGTGACATGCAGCAAAGGGTCACAGGCTGGATTCGAACCCGGGCAGCTGCGGCAACAGCCTTGTACATGGGGCGCCTGCTCTACCACTAAGCCACCGACAGGTTAACAGGATATTAAAGCTCAGGAAACTGCCATGTCGTGTGTTTAAGTGGTAACAGACAACTTTTCAACTCCTTCCCCCTCCCTAGCATTCCCAAGTGGTACTACTGTTGGCATCGCTGTTGCAAAGACAACCACATTGCTTTCCGTTTTCCTCAGAGCCTGGCAATGACTAACAACACTGCATTTTGTTTTCCACAGGTAGTTCCATGGACCGCCATTTCTGCTACTGGGGGTAGTAACCACAAAGAACGTGCACTGAAACTTTTTGGGGATGCTACGTCCAACTATAATGGAAAATAACAGCACTCTCCTTCCTGTTTTGGCTGTACAATATTTGACGCACTTCCTTTATGCCATAAATTGAGCCTTCTTTTTCCCGGGAGATCATACCCGCTGGCAGACACAAAACGCATACTTTTTCTTTTTACGTTTAGTAGGTGCTACAGCTGCCCCTAAAAAGTACCTACTGTTGCATGCAGTATGCACAGAATCGGAAAACACTACTGTCTCATAACATTACGCCCTGACCTTTAACCATCTTGCTTTTATATCCGTTACCTTGGAGACAGCTGTCGATAAGCTGTCAAACAACTGTCATCTGTTTGCAGCTCAGTCGACGTGACGTATCGTCCGCTGCTCAGAGGATTGTGGGCCAGAATAACGAGAAAAGCAAGCTGACTTGCATACTGAAAAATCAGACCAGATGTGTGAGAACATCCTGGTATTTTTGGCATACTGCATTTCACATACAATGTATTGAGACACTCTAAATCTTTTTCTGGCATACTATATAGCATGGTAGTATGGGTATTGGAATGCGCAGAGAATTGCATAGTATAGGTGAGGCTTATAGGGACCTATCTAAATGCAAATTATGTCATTATTCTACAGCTATTACATCGTGCAATCAGCATTTACGTCATAATGATAGGTTAAAGCAAAAAACTATTTCCACTTTTACCACACTGACAGCTCTACAGGCTGACTGTCATGTGATGGAGGAAATGTTTCTTTAGAAGTTTCAAGGTTGAGACACGCAGCCATGAGGGTGTTAGACTGTTCAAACAGATTCATTTGTCGAGGAAACATTAAGCTAACCAGTGAGTTAAACAACACTTAGCTACCCTGAGCCTCCACAAACATCCTCAGCTGTTCTCCCGTCATCTATTCTCCACCTGACTCTTAATGTTTAACTCCACACCACAGACAAGAGCTGAAGTTAAATGGTTATGTAACACTGTCCTTTATAGTGAGGTGACATGGTTGTGATGGTTCAGTGAACTGGACATACACAACTCTCACCTTGCCTGCTGTCTGATAGTAACCGTCTATCTTTGGAGAACTTATCTATAGCTTGTGCAGAGCTGGGACACATTCACATTCCCAGCTGCTGTTGAACCTTGTGGTAGCTAATAATAGGCTGATGAAACCGGATGTAGTATTCTGTCCTCTGCAGCGCCATTGTTCCCCATGTGACCTCTCAACATGCAGAATGCATCTCAGACATGATTTAAGGGGAAAGCAGTGCAGACCAGTGTGTTTTCCTGTGACTAAATTGTTTTTATAGCCACAAATTGGACAATCTGACTCTATTATTAGCCATAGGTTAAATTATTCTGAAGGTAAATTTAAGAAAAATTACAACCAAGATTATTTGGATATAAGAATCTAAACTTTCCATGTTCAAAAACATTTAGTGATCAAGACAGGTTAAGTTTAATTTAGATACATGCCTACTGCCCCCTGGTGGACTAAAGGTGGTATTACAGCCAGTACACATGAGCTGCTGTGCTGTTTGCATTTATAGTTACTTCAAAAATATTTCAGGTAAGAATGATGAAAAACATTTATAAAGAGTCATAGGAGATAAATCTGAAGAGGATTAGTTGAATTAACTGAAGAGAGTCCTCCAGCAGTCTTGCCGATTAATGTTTTAAAGACCATAAAAACAACTTAACACCAACAATGTTCAGTTGACCAAGAGCCTAATGACCACTTGTTGACTGTGGAGCTGAAACTAAATAATCCATTAATTGAAAGTTGTCAACTATTAAATTAATCACCAACTATTTTGATAACTGATTAATCAGTTTTGTTTTGTTTTTGAGAAAATAAAGGTCAAAAGTCTCTGAATTCAGCTTCTTAAATGTGAATATTTTTGGTTTCTTTATTCCTCTATGACACTAAGCTGTATATCTTTGGGTTCTGGACAAAACAAGACATTTGAGGTCGTCATCTTGGGCGTTGGGAAACTGATTCACTCTTTCTGACATTTTATAGACCATCACAAATAATCGATTACTGTTGTCATGTTTTGGAACTAGTATTAGTGAGGCTGAACCCATAAGTGTTTTCCTCTTTTAAGTGTACAATATCACTGGTGACATATTTTTATATATAAATTACTGGGGGTGATCCCACTTGTAAGCCCTGTTACGTTTTTCCTGCCTTTGAATATTTAGGTTTAACTTTATCCCCACTGTCAAATCCTTTTGTTAGTTATCATGAGTTACAGTCAGGTCCATAATTATTTGGACAATGATACAGTTGTCGTCATTTTGGCTCTGTACACCACCACAGTGGGTTTTAAATGAAACAATGAATACCTGCTTAAAGTGCAGACTCTCAGCTTTCATTTAAGGCTTTTTTCAAAAATGTAGTATGAACCGTGTAGGAATTACAACCATTTCTTCACACAGT